>NW_028146962.1:0-22500 GCF_054392235.1 Sus scrofa
ATGTTTACCCTAACCCTAACTTAGGATTACATATGTCTCTAACCCTAACCCTAACCCTAACCCTAACCCTAACCCTAACCCTAACCCTAACCCTAACCCTAACCCTAACCCTAACCCTAACCCTAACCCTAACCCTAACCCTAACCCTAACCCTAACCCTAACCCTAACCCTAACCCTAACCCTAACCCTAACCCTAACCCTAACCCTAACCCTAACCCTAACCCTAACCCTAACCCTAACCCTAACCCTAACCCTAACCCTAACCCTAACCCTAACCCTAACCCTAACCCTAACCCTAACCCTAACCCTAACCCTAACCCTAACCCTAACCCTAACCCTAACCCTAACCCTAACCCTAACCCTAACCCTAACCCTAACCCTAACCCTAACCCTAACCCTAACCCTAACCCTAACCCTAACCCTAACCCTAACCCTAACCCTAACCCTAACCCTAACCCTAACCCTAACCCTAACCCTAACCCTAACCCTAACCCTAACCCTAACCCTAACCCTAACCCTAACCCTAACCCTAACCCTAACCCTAACCCTAACCCTAACCCTAACCCTAACCCTAACCCTAACCCTAACCCTAACCCTAACCCTAACCCTAACCCTAACCCTAACCCTAACCCTAACCCTAACCCTAACCCTAACCCTAACCCTAACCCTAACCCTAACCCTAACCCTAACCCTAACCCTAACCCTAACCCTAACCCTAACCCTAACCCTAACCCTAACCCTAACCCTAACCCTAACCCTAACCCTAACCCTAACCCTAACCCTAACCCTAACCCTAACCCTAACCCTAACCCTAACCCTAACCCTAACCCTAACCCTAACCCTAACCCTAACCCTAACCCTAACCCTAACCCTAACCCTAACCCTAACCCTAACCCTAACCCTAACCCTAACCCTAACCCTAACCCTAACCCTAACCCTAACCCTAACCCTAACCCTAACCCTAACCCTAACCCTAACCCTAACCCTAACCCTAACCCTAACCCTAACCCTAACCCTAACCCTAACCCTAACCCTAACCCTAACCCTAACCCTAACCCTAACCCTAACCCTAACCCTAACCCTAACCCTAACCCTAACCCTAACCCTAACCCTAACCCTAACCCTAACCCTAACCCTAACCCTAACCCTAACCCTAACCCTAACCCTAACCCTAACCCTAACCCTAACCCTAACCCTAACCCTAACCCTAACCCTAACCCTAACCCTAACCCTAACCCTAACCCTAACCCTAACCCTAACCCTAACCCTAACCCTAACCCTAACCCTAACCCTAACCCTAACCCTAACCCTAACCCTAACCCTAACCCTAACCCTAACCCTAACCCTAACCCTAACCCTAACCCTAACCCTAACCCTAACCCTAACCCTAACCCTAACCCTAACCCTAACCCTAACCCTAACCCTAACCCTAACCCTAACCCTAACCCTAACCCTAACCCTAACCCTAACCCTAACCCTAACCCTAACCCTAACCCTAACCCTAACCCTAACCCTAACCCTAACCCTAACCCTAACCCTAACCCTAACCCTAACCCTAACCCTAACCCTAACCCTAACCCTAACCCTAACCCTAACCCTAACCCTAACCCTAACCCTAACCCTAACCCTAACCCTAACCCTAACCCTAACCCTAACCCTAACCCTAACCCTAACCCTAACCCTAACCCTAACCCTAACCCTAACCCTAACCCTAACCCTAACCCTAACCCTAACCCTAACCCTAACCCTAACCCTAACCCTAACCCTAACCCTAACCCTAACCCTAACCCTAACCCTAACCCTAACCCTAACCCTAACCCTAACCCTAACCCTAACCCTAACCCTAACCCTAACCCTAACCCTAACCCTAACCCTAACCCTAACCCTAACCCTAACCCTAACCCTAACCCTAACCCTAACCCTAACCCTAACCCTAACCCTAACCCTAACCCTAACCCTAACCCTAACCCTAACCCTAACCCTAACCCTAACCCTAACCCTAACCCTAACCCTAACCCTAACCCTAACCCTAACCCTAACCCTAACCCTAACCCTAACCCTAACCCTAACCCTAACCCTAACCCTAACCCTAACCCTAACCCTAACCCTAACCCTAACCCTAACCCTAACCCTAACCCTAACCCTAACCCTAACCCTAACCCTAACCCTAACCCTAACCCTAACCCTAACCCTAACCCTAACCCTAACCCTAACCCTAACCCTAACCCTAACCCTAACCCTAACCCTAACCCTAACCCTAACCCTAACCCTAACCCTAACCCTAACCCTAACCCTAACCCTAACCCTAACCCTAACCCTAACCCTAACCCTAACCCTAACCCTAACCCTAACCCTAACCCTAACCCTAACCCTAACCCTAACCCTAACCCTAACCCTAACCCTAACCCTAACCCTAACCCTAACCCTAACCCTAACCCTAACCCTAACCCTAACCCTAACCCTAACCCTAACCCTAACCCTAACCCTAACCCTAACCCTAACCCTAACCCTAACCCTAACCCTAACCCTAACCCTAACCCTAACCCTAACCCTAACCCTAACCCTAACCCTAACCCTAACCCTAACCCTAACCCTAACCCTAACCCTAACCCTAACCCTAACCCTAACCCTAACCCTAACCCTAACCCTAACCCTAACCCTAACCCTAACCCTAACCCTAACCCTAACCCTAACCCTAACCCTAACCCTAACCCTAACCCTAACCCTAACCCTAACCCTAACCCTAACCCTAACCCTAACCCTAACCCTAACCCTAACCCTAACCCTAACCCTAACCCTAACCCTAACCCTAACCCTAACCCTAACCCTAACCCTAACCCTAACCCTAACCCTAACCCTAACCCTAACCCTAACCCTAACCCTAACCCTAACCCTAACCCTAACCCTAACCCTAACCCTAACCCTAACCCTAACCCTAACCCTAACCCTAACCCTAACCCTAACCCTAACCCTAACCCTAACCCTAACCCTAACCCTAACCCTAACCCTAACCCTAACCCTAACCCTAACCCTAACCCTAACCCTAACCCTAACCCTAACCCTAACCCTAACCCTAACCCTAACCCTAACCCTAACCCTAACCCTAACCCTAACCCTAACCCTAACCCTAACCCTAACCCTAACCCTAACCCTAACCCTAACCCTAACCCTAACCCTAACCCTAACCCTAACCCTAACCCTAACCCTAACCCTAACCCTAACCCTAACCCTAACCCTAACCCTAACCCTAACCCTAACCCTAACCCTAACCCTAACCCTAACCCTAACCCTAACCCTAACCCTAACCCTAACCCTAACCCTAACCCTAACCCTAACCCTAACCCTAACCCTAACCCTAACCCTAACCCTAACCCTAACCCTAACCCTAACCCTAACCCTAACCCTAACCCTAACCCTAACCCTAACCCTAACCCTAACCCTAACCCTAACCCTAACCCTAACCCTAACCCTAACCCTAACCCTAACCCTAACCCTAACCCTAACCCTAACCCTAACCCTAACCCTAACCCTAACCCTAACCCTAACCCTAACCCTAACCCTAACCCTAACCCTAACCCTAACCCTAACCCTAACCCTAACCCTAACCCTAACCCTAACCCTAACCCTAACCCTAACCCTAACCCTAACCCTAACCCTAACCCTAACCCTAACCCTAACCCTAACCCTAACCCTAACCCTAACCCTAACCCTAACCCTAACCCTAACCCTAACCCTAACCCTAACCCTAACCCTAACCCTAACCCTAACCCTAACCCTAACCCTAACCCTAACCCTAACCCTAACCCTAACCCTAACCCTAACCCTAACCCTAACCCTAACCCTAACCCTAACCCTAACCCTAACCCTAACCCTAACCCTAACCCTAACCCTAACCCTAACCCTAACCCTAACCCTAACCCTAACCCTAACCCTAACCCTAACCCTAACCCTAACCCTAACCCTAACCCTAACCCTAACCCTAACCCTAACCCTAACCCTAACCCTAACCCTAACCCTAACCCTAACCCTAACCCTAACCCTAACCCTAACCCTAACCCTAACCCTAACCCTAACCCTAACCCTAACCCTAACCCTAACCCTAACCCTAACCCTAACCCTAACCCTAACCCTAACCCTAACCCTAACCCTAACCCTAACCCTAACCCTAACCCTAACCCTAACCCTAACCCTAACCCTAACCCTAACCCTAACCCTAACCCTAACCCTAACCCTAACCCTAACCCTAACCCTAACCCTAACCCTAACCCTAACCCTAACCCTAACCCTAACCCTAACCCTAACCCTAACCCTAACCCTAACCCTAACCCTAACCCTAACCCTAACCCTAACCCTAACCCTAACCCTAACCCTAACCCTAACCCTAACCCTAACCCTAACCCTAACCCTAACCCTAACCCTAACCCTAACCCTAACCCTAACCCTAACCCTAACCCTAACCCTAACCCTAACCCTAACCCTAACCCTAACCCTAACCCTAACCCTAACCCTAACCCTAACCCTAACCCTAACCCTAACCCTAACCCTAACCCTAACCCTAACCCTAACCCTAACCCTAACCCTAACCCTAACCCTAACCCTAACCCTAACCCTAACCCTAACCCTAACCCTAACCCTAACCCTAACCCTAACCCTAACCCTAACCCTAACCCTAACCCTAACCCTAACCCTAACCCTAACCCTAACCCTAACCCTAACCCTAACCCTAACCCTAACCCTAACCCTAACCCTAACCCTAACCCTAACCCTAACCCTAACCCTAACCCTAACCCTAACCCTAACCCTAACCCTAACCCTAACCCTAACCCTAACCCTAACCCTAACCCTAACCCTAACCCTAACCCTAACCCTAACCCTAACCCTAACCCTAACCCTAACCCTAACCCTAACCCTAACCCTAACCCTAACCCTAACCCTAACCCTAACCCTAACCCTAACCCTAACCCTAACCCTAACCCTAACCCTAACCCTAACCCTAACCCTAACCCTAACCCTAACCCTAACCCTAACCCTAACCCTAACCCTAACCCTAACCCTAACCCTAACCCTAACCCTAACCCTAACCCTAACCCTAACCCTAACCCTAACCCTAACCCTAACCCTAACCCTAACCCTAACCCTAACCCTAACCCTAACCCTAACCCTAACCCTAACCCTAACCCTAACCCTAACCCTAACCCTAACCCTAACCCTAACCCTAACCCTAACCCTAACCCTAACCCTAACCCTAACCCTAACCCTAACCCTAACCCTAACCCTAACCCTAACCCTAACCCTAACCCTAACCCTAACCCTAACCCTAACCCTAACCCTAACCCTAACCCTAACCCTAACCCTAACCCTAACCCTAACCCTAACCCTAACCCTAACCCTAACCCTAACCCTAACCCTAACCCTAACCCTAACCCTAACCCTAACCCTAACCCTAACCCTAACCCTAACCCTAACCCTAACCCTAACCCTAACCCTAACCCTAACCCTAACCCTAACCCTAACCCTAACCCTAACCCTAACCCTAACCCTAACCCTAACCCTAACCCTAACCCTAACCCTAACCCTAACCCTAACCCTAACCCTAACCCTAACCCTAACCCTAACCCTAACCCTAACCCTAACCCTAACCCTAACCCTAACCCTAACCCTAACCCTAACCCTAACCCTAACCCTAACCCTAACCCTAACCCTAACCCTAACCCTAACCCTAACCCTAACCCTAACCCTAACCCTAACCCTAACCCTAACCCTAACCCTAACCCTAACCCTAACCCTAACCCTAACCCTAACCCTAACCCTAACCCTAACCCTAACCCTAACCCTAACCCTAACCCTAACCCTAACCCTAACCCTAACCCTAACCCTAACCCTAACCCTAACCCTAACCCTAACCCTAACCCTAACCCTAACCCTAACCCTAACCCTAACCCTAACCCTAACCCTAACCCTAACCCTAACCCTAACCCTAACCCTAACCCTAACCCTAACCCTAACCCTAACCCTAACCCTAACCCTAACCCTAACCCTAACCCTAACCCTAACCCTAACCCTAACCCTAACCCTAACCCTAACCCTAACCCTAACCCTAACCCTAACCCTAACCCTAACCCTAACCCTAACCCTAACCCTAACCCTAACCCTAACCCTAACCCTAACCCTAACCCTAACCCTAACCCTAACCCTAACCCTAACCCTAACCCTAACCCTAACCCTAACCCTAACCCTAACCCTAACCCTAACCCTAACCCTAACCCTAACCCTAACCCTAACCCTAACCCTAACCCTAACCCTAACCCTAACCCTAACCCTAACCCTAACCCTAACCCTAACCCTAACCCTAACCCTAACCCTAACCCTAACCCTAACCCTAACCCTAACCCTAACCCTAACCCTAACCCTAACCCTAACCCTAACCCTAACCCTAACCCTAACCCTAACCCTAACCCTAACCCTAACCCTAACCCTAACCCTAACCCTAACCCTAACCCTAACCCTAACCCTAACCCTAACCCTAACCCTAACCCTAACCCTAACCCTAACCCTAACCCTAACCCTAACCCTAACCCTAACCCTAACCCTAACCCTAACCCTAACCCTAACCCTAACCCTAACCCTAACCCTAACCCTAACCCTAACCCTAACCCTAACCCTAACCCTAACCCTAACCCTAACCCTAACCCTAACCCTAACCCTAACCCTAACCCTAACCCTAACCCTAACCCTAACCCTAACCCTAACCCTAACCCTAACCCTAACCCTAACCCTAACCCTAACCCTAACCCTAACCCTAACCCTAACCCTAACCCTAACCCTAACCCTAACCCTAACCCTAACCCTAACCCTAACCCTAACCCTAACCCTAACCCTAACCCTAACCCTAACCCTAACCCTAACCCTAACCCTAACCCTAACCCTAACCCTAACCCTAACCCTAACCCTAACCCTAACCCTAACCCTAACCCTAACCCTAACCCTAACCCTAACCCTAACCCTAACCCTAACCCTAACCCTAACCCTAACCCTAACCCTAACCCTAACCCTAACCCTAACCCTAACCCTAACCCTAACCCTAACCCTAACCCTAACCCTAACCCTAACCCTAACCCTAACCCTAACCCTAACCCTAACCCTAACCCTAACCCTAACCCTAACCCTAACCCTAACCCTAACCCTAACCCTAACCCTAACCCTAACCCTAACCCTAACCCTAACCCTAACCCTAACCCTAACCCTAACCCTAACCCTAACCCTAACCCTAACCCTAACCCTAACCCTAACCCTAACCCTAACCCTAACCCTAACCCTAACCCTAACCCTAACCCTAACCCTAACCCTAACCCTAACCCTAACCCTAACCCTAACCCTAACCCTAACCCTAACCCTAACCCTAACCCTAACCCTAACCCTAACCCTAACCCTAACCCTAACCCTAACCCTAACCCTAACCCTAACCCTAACCCTAACCCTAACCCTAACCCTAACCCTAACCCTAACCCTAACCCTAACCCTAACCCTAACCCTAACCCTAACCCTAACCCTAACCCTAACCCTAACCCTAACCCTAACCCTAACCCTAACCCTAACCCTAACCCTAACCCTAACCCTAACCCTAACCCTAACCCTAACCCTAACCCTAACCCTAACCCTAACCCTAACCCTAACCCTAACCCTAACCCTAACCCTAACCCTAACCCTAACCCTAACCCTAACCCTAACCCTAACCCTAACCCTAACCCTAACCCTAACCCTAACCCTAACCCTAACCCTAACCCTAACCCTAACCCTAACCCTAACCCTAACCCTAACCCTAACCCTAACCCTAACCCTAACCCTAACCCTAACCCTAACCCTAACCCTAACCCTAACCCTAACCCTAACCCTAACCCTAACCCTAACCCTAACCCTAACCCTAACCCTAACCCTAACCCTAACCCTAACCCTAACCCTAACCCTAACCCTAACCCTAACCCTAACCCTAACCCTAACCCTAACCCTAACCCTAACCCTAACCCTAACCCTAACCCTAACCCTAACCCTAACCCTAACCCTAACCCTAACCCTAACCCTAACCCTAACCCTAACCCTAACCCTAACCCTAACCCTAACCCTAACCCTAACCCTAACCCTAACCCTAACCCTAACCCTAACCCTAACCCTAACCCTAACCCTAACCCTAACCCTAACCCTAACCCTAACCCTAACCCTAACCCTAACCCTAACCCTAACCCTAACCCTAACCCTAACCCTAACCCTAACCCTAACCCTAACCCTAACCCTAACCCTAACCCTAACCCTAACCCTAACCCTAACCCTAACCCTAACCCTAACCCTAACCCTAACCCTAACCCTAACCCTAACCCTAACCCTAACCCTAACCCTAACCCTAACCCTAACCCTAACCCTAACCCTAACCCTAACCCTAACCCTAACCCTAACCCTAACCCTAACCCTAACCCTAACCCTAACCCTAACCCTAACCCTAACCCTAACCCTAACCCTAACCCTAACCCTAACCCTAACCCTAACCCTAACCCTAACCCTAACCCTAACCCTAACCCTAACCCTAACCCTAACCCTAACCCTAACCCTAACCCTAACCCTAACCCTAACCCTAACCCTAACCCTAACCCTAACCCTAACCCTAACCCTAACCCTAACCCTAACCCTAACCCTAACCCTAACCCTAACCCTAACCCTAACCCTAACCCTAACCCTAACCCTAACCCTAACCCTAACCCTAACCCTAACCCTAACCCTAACCCTAACCCTAACCCTAACCCTAACCCTAACCCTAACCCTAACCCTAACCCTAACCCTAACCCTAACCCTAACCCTAACCCTAACCCTAACCCTAACCCTAACCCTAACCCTAACCCTAACCCTAACCCTAACCCTAACCCTAACCCTAACCCTAACCCTAACCCTAACCCTAACCCTAACCCTAACCCTAACCCTAACCCTAACCCTAACCCTAACCCTAACCCTAACCCTAACCCTAACCCTAACCCTAACCCTAACCCTAACCCTAACCCTAACCCTAACCCTAACCCTAACCCTAACCCTAACCCTAACCCTAACCCTAACCCTAACCCTAACCCTAACCCTAACCCTAACCCTAACCCTAACCCTAACCCTAACCCTAACCCTAACCCTAACCCTAACCCTAACCCTAACCCTAACCCTAACCCTAACCCTAACCCTAACCCTAACCCTAACCCTAACCCTAACCCTAACCCTAACCCTAACCCTAACCCTAACCCTAACCCTAACCCTAACCCTAACCCTAACCCTAACCCTAACCCTAACCCTAACCCTAACCCTAACCCTAACCCTAACCCTAACCCTAACCCTAACCCTAACCCTAACCCTAACCCTAACCCTAACCCTAACCCTAACCCTAACCCTAACCCTAACCCTAACCCTAACCCTAACCCTAACCCTAACCCTAACCCTAACCCTAACCCTAACCCTAACCCTAACCCTAACCCTAACCCTAACCCTAACCCTAACCCTAACCCTAACCCTAACCCTAACCCTAACCCTAACCCTAACCCTAACCCTAACCCTAACCCTAACCCTAACCCTAACCCTAACCCTAACCCTAACCCTAACCCTAACCCTAACCCTAACCCTAACCCTAACCCTAACCCTAACCCTAACCCTAACCCTAACCCTAACCCTAACCCTAACCCTAACCCTAACCCTAACCCTAACCCTAACCCTAACCCTAACCCTAACCCTAACCCTAACCCTAACCCTAACCCTAACCCTAACCCTAACCCTAACCCTAACCCTAACCCTAACCCTAACCCTAACCCTAACCCTAACCCTAACCCTAACCCTAACCCTAACCCTAACCCTAACCCTAACCCTAACCCTAACCCTAACCCTAACCCTAACCCTAACCCTAACCCTAACCCTAACCCTAACCCTAACCCTAACCCTAACCCTAACCCTAACCCTAACCCTAACCCTAACCCTAACCCTAACCCTAACCCTAACCCTAACCCTAACCCTAACCCTAACCCTAACCCTAACCCTAACCCTAACCCTAACCCTAACCCTAACCCTAACCCTAACCCTAACCCTAACCCTAACCCTAACCCTAACCCTAACCCTAACCCTAACCCTAACCCTAACCCTAACCCTAACCCTAACCCTAACCCTAACCCTAACCCTAACCCTAACCCTAACCCTAACCCTAACCCTAACCCTAACCCTAACCCTAACCCTAACCCTAACCCTAACCCTAACCCTAACCCTAACCCTAACCCTAACCCTAACCCTAACCCTAACCCTAACCCTAACCCTAACCCTAACCCTAACCCTAACCCTAACCCTAACCCTAACCCTAACCCTAACCCTAACCCTAACCCTAACCCTAACCCTAACCCTAACCCTAACCCTAACCCTAACCCTAACCCTAACCCTAACCCTAACCCTAACCCTAACCCTAACCCTAACCCTAACCCTAACCCTAACCCTAACCCTAACCCTAACCCTAACCCTAACCCTAACCCTAACCCTAACCCTAACCCTAACCCTAACCCTAACCCTAACCCTAACCCTAACCCTAACCCTAACCCTAACCCTAACCCTAACCCTAACCCTAACCCTAACCCTAACCCTAACCCTAACCCTAACCCTAACCCTAACCCTAACCCTAACCCTAACCCTAACCCTAACCCTAACCCTAACCCTAACCCTAACCCTAACCCTAACCCTAACCCTAACCCTAACCCTAACCCTAACCCTAACCCTAACCCTAACCCTAACCCTAACCCTAACCCTAACCCTAACCCTAACCCTAACCCTAACCCTAACCCTAACCCTAACCCTAACCCTAACCCTAACCCTAACCCTAACCCTAACCCTAACCCTAACCCTAACCCTAACCCTAACCCTAACCCTAACCCTAACCCTAACCCTAACCCTAACCCTAACCCTAACCCTAACCCTAACCCTAACCCTAACCCTAACCCTAACCCTAACCCTAACCCTAACCCTAACCCTAACCCTAACCCTAACCCTAACCCTAACCCTAACCCTAACCCTAACCCTAACCCTAACCCTAACCCTAACCCTAACCCTAACCCTAACCCTAACCCTAACCCTAACCCTAACCCTAACCCTAACCCTAACCCTAACCCTAACCCTAACCCTAACCCTAACCCTAACCCTAACCCTAACCCTAACCCTAACCCTAACCCTAACCCTAACCCTAACCCTAACCCTAACCCTAACCCTAACCCTAACCCTAACCCTAACCCTAACCCTAACCCTAACCCTAACCCTAACCCTAACCCTAACCCTAACCCTAACCCTAACCCTAACCCTAACCCTAACCCTAACCCTAACCCTAACCCTAACCCTAACCCTAACCCTAACCCTAACCCTAACCCTAACCCTAACCCTAACCCTAACCCTAACCCTAACCCTAACCCTAACCCTAACCCTAACCCTAACCCTAACCCTAACCCTAACCCTAACCCTAACCCTAACCCTAACCCTAACCCTAACCCTAACCCTAACCCTAACCCTAACCCTAACCCTAACCCTAACCCTAACCCTAACCCTAACCCTAACCCTAACCCTAACCCTAACCCTAACCCTAACCCTAACCCTAACCCTAACCCTAACCCTAACCCTAACCCTAACCCTAACCCTAACCCTAACCCTAACCCTAACCCTAACCCTAACCCTAACCCTAACCCTAACCCTAACCCTAACCCTAACCCTAACCCTAACCCTAACCCTAACCCTAACCCTAACCCTAACCCTAACCCTAACCCTAACCCTAACCCTAACCCTAACCCTAACCCTAACCCTAACCCTAACCCTAACCCTAACCCTAACCCTAACCCTAACCCTAACCCTAACCCTAACCCTAACCCTAACCCTAACCCTAACCCTAACCCTAACCCTAACCCTAACCCTAACCCTAACCCTAACCCTAACCCTAACCCTAACCCTAACCCTAACCCTAACCCTAACCCTAACCCTAACCCTAACCCTAACCCTAACCCTAACCCTAACCCTAACCCTAACCCTAACCCTAACCCTAACCCTAACCCTAACCCTAACCCTAACCCTAACCCTAACCCTAACCCTAACCCTAACCCTAACCCTAACCCTAACCCTAACCCTAACCCTAACCCTAACCCTAACCCTAACCCTAACCCTAACCCTAACCCTAACCCTAACCCTAACCCTAACCCTAACCCTAACCCTAACCCTAACCCTAACCCTAACCCTAACCCTAACCCTAACCCTAACCCTAACCCTAACCCTAACCCTAACCCTAACCCTAACCCTAACCCTAACCCTAACCCTAACCCTAACCCTAACCCTAACCCTAACCCTAACCCTAACCCTAACCCTAACCCTAACCCTAACCCTAACCCTAACCCTAACCCTAACCCTAACCCTAACCCTAACCCTAACCCTAACCCTAACCCTAACCCTAACCCTAACCCTAACCCTAACCCTAACCCTAACCCTAACCCTAACCCTAACCCTAACCCTAACCCTAACCCTAACCCTAACCCTAACCCTAACCCTAACCCTAACCCTAACCCTAACCCTAACCCTAACCCTAACCCTAACCCTAACCCTAACCCTAACCCTAACCCTAACCCTAACCCTAACCCTAACCCTAACCCTAACCCTAACCCTAACCCTAACCCTAACCCTAACCCTAACCCTAACCCTAACCCTAACCCTAACCCTAACCCTAACCCTAACCCTAACCCTAACCCTAACCCTAACCCTAACCCTAACCCTAACCCTAACCCTAACCCTAACCCTAACCCTAACCCTAACCCTAACCCTAACCCTAACCCTAACCCTAACCCTAACCCTAACCCTAACCCTAACCCTAACCCTAACCCTAACCCTAACCCTAACCCTAACCCTAACCCTAACCCTAACCCTAACCCTAACCCTAACCCTAACCCTAACCCTAACCCTAACCCTAACCCTAACCCTAACCCTAACCCTAACCCTAACCCTAACCCTAACCCTAACCCTAACCCTAACCCTAACCCTAACCCTAACCCTAACCCTAACCCTAACCCTAACCCTAACCCTAACCCTAACCCTAACCCTAACCCTAACCCTAACCCTAACCCTAACCCTAACCCTAACCCTAACCCTAACCCTAACCCTAACCCTAACCCTAACCCTAACCCTAACCCTAACCCTAACCCTAACCCTAACCCTAACCCTAACCCTAACCCTAACCCTAACCCTAACCCTAACCCTAACCCTAACCCTAACCCTAACCCTAACCCTAACCCTAACCCTAACCCTAACCCTAACCCTAACCCTAACCCTAACCCTAACCCTAACCCTAACCCTAACCCTAACCCTAACCCTAACCCTAACCCTAACCCTAACCCTAACCCTAACCCTAACCCTAACCCTAACCCTAACCCTAACCCTAACCCTAACCCTAACCCTAACCCTAACCCTAACCCTAACCCTAACCCTAACCCTAACCCTAACCCTAACCCTAACCCTAACCCTAACCCTAACCCTAACCCTAACCCTAACCCTAACCCTAACCCTAACCCTAACCCTAACCCTAACCCTAACCCTAACCCTAACCCTAACCCTAACCCTAACCCTAACCCTAACCCTAACCCTAACCCTAACCCTAACCCTAACCCTAACCCTAACCCTAACCCTAACCCTAACCCTAACCCTAACCCTAACCCTAACCCTAACCCTAACCCTAACCCTAACCCTAACCCTAACCCTAACCCTAACCCTAACCCTAACCCTAACCCTAACCCTAACCCTAACCCTAACCCTAACCCTAACCCTAACCCTAACCCTAACCCTAACCCTAACCCTAACCCTAACCCTAACCCTAACCCTAACCCTAACCCTAACCCTAACCCTAACCCTAACCCTAACCCTAACCCTAACCCTAACCCTAACCCTAACCCTAACCCTAACCCTAACCCTAACCCTAACCCTAACCCTAACCCTAACCCTAACCCTAACCCTAACCCTAACCCTAACCCTAACCCTAACCCTAACCCTAACCCTAACCCTAACCCTAACCCTAACCCTAACCCTAACCCTAACCCTAACCCTAACCCTAACCCTAACCCTAACCCTAACCCTAACCCTAACCCTAACCCTAACCCTAACCCTAACCCTAACCCTAACCCTAACCCTAACCCTAACCCTAACCCTAACCCTAACCCTAACCCTAACCCTAACCCTAACCCTAACCCTAACCCTAACCCTAACCCTAACCCTAACCCTAACCCTAACCCTAACCCTAACCCTAACCCTAACCCTAACCCTAACCCTAACCCTAACCCTAACCCTAACCCTAACCCTAACCCTAACCCTAACCCTAACCCTAACCCTAACCCTAACCCTAACCCTAACCCTAACCCTAACCCTAACCCTAACCCTAACCCTAACCCTAACCCTAACCCTAACCCTAACCCTAACCCTAACCCTAACCCTAACCCTAACCCTAACCCTAACCCTAACCCTAACCCTAACCCTAACCCTAACCCTAACCCTAACCCTAACCCTAACCCTAACCCTAACCCTAACCCTAACCCTAACCCTAACCCTAACCCTAACCCTAACCCTAACCCTAACCCTAACCCTAACCCTAACCCTAACCCTAACCCTAACCCTAACCCTAACCCTAACCCTAACCCTAACCCTAACCCTAACCCTAACCCTAACCCTAACCCTAACCCTAACCCTAACCCTAACCCTAACCCTAACCCTAACCCTAACCCTAACCCTAACCCTAACCCTAACCCTAACCCTAACCCTAACCCTAACCCTAACCCTAACCCTAACCCTAACCCTAACCCTAACCCTAACCCTAACCCTAACCCTAACCCTAACCCTAACCCTAACCCTAACCCTAACCCTAACCCTAACCCTAACCCTAACCCTAACCCTAACCCTAACCCTAACCCTAACCCTAACCCTAACCCTAACCCTAACCCTAACCCTAACCCTAACCCTAACCCTAACCCTAACCCTAACCCTAACCCTAACCCTAACCCTAACCCTAACCCTAACCCTAACCCTAACCCTAACCCTAACCCTAACCCTAACCCTAACCCTAACCCTAACCCTAACCCTAACCCTAACCCTAACCCTAACCCTAACCCTAACCCTAACCCTAACCCTAACCCTAACCCTAACCCTAACCCTAACCCTAACCCTAACCCTAACCCTAACCCTAACCCTAACCCTAACCCTAACCCTAACCCTAACCCTAACCCTAACCCTAACCCTAACCCTAACCCTAACCCTAACCCTAACCCTAACCCTAACCCTAACCCTAACCCTAACCCTAACCCTAACCCTAACCCTAACCCTAACCCTAACCCTAACCCTAACCCTAACCCTAACCCTAACCCTAACCCTAACCCTAACCCTAACCCTAACCCTAACCCTAACCCTAACCCTAACCCTAACCCTAACCCTAACCCTAACCCTAACCCTAACCCTAACCCTAACCCTAACCCTAACCCTAACCCTAACCCTAACCCTAACCCTAACCCTAACCCTAACCCTAACCCTAACCCTAACCCTAACCCTAACCCTAACCCTAACCCTAACCCTAACCCTAACCCTAACCCTAACCCTAACCCTAACCCTAACCCTAACCCTAACCCTAACCCTAACCCTAACCCTAACCCTAACCCTAACCCTAACCCTAACCCTAACCCTAACCCTAACCCTAACCCTAACCCTAACCCTAACCCTAACCCTAACCCTAACCCTAACCCTAACCCTAACCCTAACCCTAACCCTAACCCTAACCCTAACCCTAACCCTAACCCTAACCCTAACCCTAACCCTAACCCTAACCCTAACCCTAACCCTAACCCTAACCCTAACCCTAACCCTAACCCTAACCCTAACCCTAACCCTAACCCTAACCCTAACCCTAACCCTAACCCTAACCCTAACCCTAACCCTAACCCTAACCCTAACCCTAACCCTAACCCTAACCCTAACCCTAACCCTAACCCTAACCCTAACCCTAACCCTAACCCTAACCCTAACCCTAACCCTAACCCTAACCCTAACCCTAACCCTAACCCTAACCCTAACCCTAACCCTAACCCTAACCCTAACCCTAACCCTAACCCTAACCCTAACCCTAACCCTAACCCTAACCCTAACCCTAACCCTAACCCTAACCCTAACCCTAACCCTAACCCTAACCCTAACCCTAACCCTAACCCTAACCCTAACCCTAACCCTAACCCTAACCCTAACCCTAACCCTAACCCTAACCCTAACCCTAACCCTAACCCTAACCCTAACCCTAACCCTAACCCTAACCCTAACCCTAACCCTAACCCTAACCCTAACCCTAACCCTAACCCTAACCCTAACCCTAACCCTAACCCTAACCCTAACCCTAACCCTAACCCTAACCCTAACCCTAACCCTAACCCTAACCCTAACCCTAACCCTAACCCTAACCCTAACCCTAACCCTAACCCTAACCCTAACCCTAACCCTAACCCTAACCCTAACCCTAACCCTAACCCTAACCCTAACCCTAACCCTAACCCTAACCCTAACCCTAACCCTAACCCTAACCCTAACCCTAACCCTAACCCTAACCCTAACCCTAACCCTAACCCTAACCCTAACCCTAACCCTAACCCTAACCCTAACCCTAACCCTAACCCTAACCCTAACCCTAACCCTAACCCTAACCCTAACCCTAACCCTAACCCTAACCCTAACCCTAACCCTAACCCTAACCCTAACCCTAACCCTAACCCTAACCCTAACCCTAACCCTAACCCTAACCCTAACCCTAACCCTAACCCTAACCCTAACCCTAACCCTAACCCTAACCCTAACCCTAACCCTAACCCTAACCCTAACCCTAACCCTAACCCTAACCCTAACCCTAACCCTAACCCTAACCCTAACCCTAACCCTAACCCTAACCCTAACCCTAACCCTAACCCTAACCCTAACCCTAACCCTAACCCTAACCCTAACCCTAACCCTAACCCTAACCCTAACCCTAACCCTAACCCTAACCCTAACCCTAACCCTAACCCTAACCCTAACCCTAACCCTAACCCTAACCCTAACCCTAACCCTAACCCTAACCCTAACCCTAACCCTAACCCTAACCCTAACCCTAACCCTAACCCTAACCCTAACCCTAACCCTAACCCTAACCCTAACCCTAACCCTAACCCTAACCCTAACCCTAACCCTAACCCTAACCCTAACCCTAACCCTAACCCTAACCCTAACCCTAACCCTAACCCTAACCCTAACCCTAACCCTAACCCTAACCCTAACCCTAACCCTAACCCTAACCCTAACCCTAACCCTAACCCTAACCCTAACCCTAACCCTAACCCTAACCCTAACCCTAACCCTAACCCTAACCCTAACCCTAACCCTAACCCTAACCCTAACCCTAACCCTAACCCTAACCCTAACCCTAACCCTAACCCTAACCCTAACCCTAACCCTAACCCTAACCCTAACCCTAACCCTAACCCTAACCCTAACCCTAACCCTAACCCTAACCCTAACCCTAACCCTAACCCTAACCCTAACCCTAACCCTAACCCTAACCCTAACCCTAACCCTAACCCTAACCCTAACCCTAACCCTAACCCTAACCCTAACCCTAACCCTAACCCTAACCCTAACCCTAACCCTAACCCTAACCCTAACCCTAACCCTAACCCTAACCCTAACCCTAACCCTAACCCTAACCCTAACCCTAACCCTAACCCTAACCCTAACCCTAACCCTAACCCTAACCCTAACCCTAACCCTAACCCTAACCCTAACCCTAACCCTAACCCTAACCCTAACCCTAACCCTAACCCTAACCCTAACCCTAACCCTAACCCTAACCCTAACCCTAACCCTAACCCTAACCCTAACCCTAACCCTAACCCTAACCCTAACCCTAACCCTAACCCTAACCCTAACCCTAACCCTAACCCTAACCCTAACCCTAACCCTAACCCTAACCCTAACCCTAACCCTAACCCTAACCCTAACCCTAACCCTAACCCTAACCCTAACCCTAACCCTAACCCTAACCCTAACCCTAACCCTAACCCTAACCCTAACCCTAACCCTAACCCTAACCCTAACCCTAACCCTAACCCTAACCCTAACCCTAACCCTAACCCTAACCCTAACCCTAACCCTAACCCTAACCCTAACCCTAACCCTAACCCTAACCCTAACCCTAACCCTAACCCTAACCCTAACCCTAACCCTAACCCTAACCCTAACCCTAACCCTAACCCTAACCCTAACCCTAACCCTAACCCTAACCCTAACCCTAACCCTAACCCTAACCCTAACCCTAACCCTAACCCTAACCCTAACCCTAACCCTAACCCTAACCCTAACCCTAACCCTAACCCTAACCCTAACCCTAACCCTAACCCTAACCCTAACCCTAACCCTAACCCTAACCCTAACCCTAACCCTAACCCTAACCCTAACCCTAACCCTAACCCTAACCCTAACCCTAACCCTAACCCTAACCCTAACCCTAACCCTAACCCTAACCCTAACCCTAACCCTAACCCTAACCCTAACCCTAACCCTAACCCTAACCCTAACCCTAACCCTAACCCTAACCCTAACCCTAACCCTAACCCTAACCCTAACCCTAACCCTAACCCTAACCCTAACCCTAACCCTAACCCTAACCCTAACCCTAACCCTAACCCTAACCCTAACCCTAACCCTAACCCTAACCCTAACCCTAACCCTAACCCTAACCCTAACCCTAACCCTAACCCTAACCCTAACCCTAACCCTAACCCTAACCCTAACCCTAACCCTAACCCTAACCCTAACCCTAACCCTAACCCTAACCCTAACCCTAACCCTAACCCTAACCCTAACCCTAACCCTAACCCTAACCCTAACCCTAACCCTAACCCTAACCCTAACCCTAACCCTAACCCTAACCCTAACCCTAACCCTAACCCTAACCCTAACCCTAACCCTAACCCTAACCCTAACCCTAACCCTAACCCTAACCCTAACCCTAACCCTAACCCTAACCCTAACCCTAACCCTAACCCTAACCCTAACCCTAACCCTAACCCTAACCCTAACCCTAACCCTAACCCTAACCCTAACCCTAACCCCTAACCCTAACCCTAACCCTAACCCTAACCCTAACCCTAACCCTAACCCTAACCCTAACCCTAACCCTAACCCTAACCCTAACCCTAACCCTAACCCTAACCCTAACCCTAACCCTAACCCTAACCCTAACCCTAACCCTAACCCTAACCCTAACCCTAACCCTAACCCTAACCCTAACCCTAACCCTAACCCTAACCCTAACCCTAACCCTAACCCTAACCCTAACCCTAACCCTAACCCTAACCCTAACCCTAACCCTAACCCTAACCCTAACCCTAACCCTAACCCTAACCCTAACCCTAACCCTAACCCTAACCCTAACCCTAACCCTAACCCTAACCCTAACCCTAACCCTAACCCTAACCCTAACCCTAACCCTAACCCTAACCCTAACCCTAACCCTAACCCTAACCCTAACCCTAACCCTAACCCTAACCCTAACCCTAACCCTAACCCTAACCCTAACCCTAACCCTAACCCTAACCCTAACCCTAACCCTAACCCTAACCCTAACCCTAACCCTAACCCTAACCCTAACCCTAACCCTAACCCTAACCCTAACCCTAACCCTAACCCTAACCCTAACCCTAACCCTAACCCTAACCCTAACCCTAACCCTAACCCTAACCCTAACCCTAACCCTAACCCTAACCCTAACCCTAACCCTAACCCTAACCCTAACCCTAACCCTAACCCTAACCCTAACCCTAACCCTAACCCTAACCCTAACCCTAACCCTAACCCTAACCCTAACCCTAACCCTAACCCTAACCCTAACCCTAACCCTAACCCTAACCCTAACCCTAACCCTAACCCTAACCCTAACCCTAACCCTAACCCTAACCCTAACCCTAACCCTAACCCTAACCCTAACCCTAACCCTAACCCTAACCCTAACCCTAACCTAACCCTAACCCTAACCCTAACCCTAACCCTAACCCTAACCCTAACCCTAACCCTAACCCTAACCCTAACCCTAACCCTAACCCTAACCCTAACCCTAACCCTAACCCTAACCCTAACCCTAACCCTAACCCTAAACCCTAACCCTAACCCTAACCCTAACCCTAACCCTAACCCTAACCCTAACCCTAACCCTAACCCTAACCCTAACCCTAACCCTAACCCTAACCCTAACCCTAACCCTAACCCTAACCCTAACCCTAACCCTAACCCTAACCCTAACCCTAACCCTAACCCTAACCCTAACCCTAACCCTAACCCTAACCCTAACCCTAACCCTAACCCTAACCCTAACCCTAACCCTAACCCTAACCCTAACCCTAACCCTAACCCTAACCCTAACCCTAACCCTAACCCTAACCCTAACCCTAACCCTAACCCTAACCCTAACCCTAACCCTAACCCTAACCCTAACCCTAACCCTAACCCTAACCCTAACCCTAACCCTAACCCTAACCCTAACCCTAACCCTAACCCTAACCCTCTAACCCTAACCCTAACCCTAACCCCTAACCCTAACCCTAACCCTAACCCTAACCCTAACCCTAACCCTAACCCTAACCCTAACCCTAACCCTAACCCTAACCCTAACCCTAACCCTAACCCTAACCCTAACCCTAACCCTAACCCTAACCCTAACCCTAACCCTAACCCTAACCCTAACCCTAACCCTAACCCTAACCCTAACCCTAACCCTAACCCTAACCCTAACCCTAACCCTAACCCTAACCCTAACCCTAACCCTAACCCTAACCCTAACCCTAACCCTAACCCTAACCCTAACCCTAACCCTAACCCTAACCCTAACCCTAAACCCTAACCCTAACCCTAACCCTAACCCTAACCCTAACCCTAACCCTAACCCTAACCCTAACCCTAACCCTAACCCTAACCCTAACCCTAACCCTAACCCTAACCCTAACCCTAACCCTAACCCTAACCCTAACCCTAACCCTAACCCTAACCCTAACCCTAACCCTAACCCTAACCCTAACCCTAACCCTAACCCTAACCCTAACCCTAACCCTAACCCTAACCCTAACCCTAACCCTAACCCTAACCCTAACCCTAACCCTAACCCTAACCCTAAACCCTAACCCTAACCCTAACCCTAACCCTAACCCTAACCCTAACCCTAACCCTAACCCTAACCCTAACCCTAACCCTAACCCTAACCCTAACCCTAACCCTAACCCTAACCCTAACCCTAACCCTAACCCTAACCCTAACCCTAACCCTAACCCTAACCCTAACCCTAACCCTAACCCTAACCCTAACCCTAACCCTAACCCTAACCCTAACCCTAACCCTAACCCTAACCCTAACCCTAACCCTAACCCTAACCCTAACCCTAACCCTAACCCTAACCCTAACCCCTAACCCTAACCTCTAACCCTAACCCTAACCCTAACCCTAACCCTAACCCTAACCCTAACCCTAACCCTAACCCTAACCCTAACCCTAACCCTAACCCTAACCCTAACCCTAACCCTAACCCTAACCCTAACCCTAACCCTAACCCTAACCCTAACCCTAACCCTAACCCTAACCCTAACCCTAACCCTAACCCTAACCCTAACCCCTAACCCTAACCTCTAACCCTAACCCTAACCCTAACCCTAACCCTAACCCTAACCCTAACCCTAACCCTAACCCTAACCCTAACCCTAACCCTAACCCTAACCCTAACCCTAACCCTAACCCTAACCCTAACCCTAACCCTAACCCTAACCCTAACCCTAACCCTAACCCTAACCCTAACCCTAACCCTAACCCTAACCCTAACCCTAACCCTAACCCTAACCCTAACCCTAACCCTAACCCTAACCCTAACCCTAACCCTAACCCCTAACCCTAACCCTAACCCTAACCCTAACCCTAACCCTAACCCTAACCCTAACCCTAACCCTAACCCTAACCCTAACCCTAACCCTAACCCTAACCCTAACCCTAACCCTAACCCTAACCCTAACCCCTAACCCTAACCCTAACCCTAACCCTAACCCTAACCCTAACCCTAACCCTAACCCTAACCCTAACCCTAACCCTAACCCTAACCCTAACCCTAACCCTAACCCTAACCCTAACCCTAACCCTAACCCTAACCCTCTAACCCTAACCCTAACCCTAACCCTCTAACCCTAACCCTAACCCTCTAACCCTAACCCTAACCCTAACCCTAACCCTAACCCTAACCCTAACCCTAACCCTAACCCTAACCCTAACCCTAACCCTAACCCTAACCCTAACCCTAACCCTAACCCTAACCCTAACCCTAACCCTAACCCTAACCC
The DNA here is from genome assembly GCF_054392235.1 of Sus scrofa. Classification (NCBI taxonomy): domain Eukaryota; kingdom Metazoa; phylum Chordata; class Mammalia; order Artiodactyla; family Suidae; genus Sus; species Sus scrofa. The sequence continues at coordinate 22,438 of NW_028146962.1, forward strand.
TAACCCTAACCCTAACCCTAACCCTAACCCTAACCCTAACCCTAACCCTAACCCTAACCCTAA
>NW_028146962.1:27500-116475 GCF_054392235.1 Sus scrofa
CTTAACCCTAACCCTACCCCTAACCTGTACCCTAACCATAACCCGAACCCTAACCCTAACCTGTACCTTCATCCGTACCCTAACCTGTACCCTCATCCGTACCCTAACCCGTACCCTTACCTTAACTCGTACCCTAACCTGTACTCTAACCCTAACCCTCTCCCTAACCCCTATCCCTAATTTGTATCCTAAACCGTACCCCAGCACTAACCCCTACCTTAACCCTAACCTGTACCCTAACCCATATCCAAACCTTAACCGTACCTGTACCCTAACCAAAATCCTAACCCTAAACCACACCCCTCCAAAATAAACCCAGCTCCCCATGCACAGGCTAGGCCTAAGCGACAGCTGTGTCCTCTGCCTGACAGCAGGCATCTTGGAGCAGTGAGCCCCAGGTTCCCAGCACACAACCCCAAACCTCTGGGTGCTTGGATTGGCGGCTTCCACCCAACCCACATTCTGTCCAGCCTACCCCAAGCTTGAGCATGGCCAAGCAGTCTGGGAGCCACACGCTGACTCTGGGGAAGCAGGCCAGATGTCACTGCAAGCTGACTGACATCTGGCCTGAAGACATCACCTATGGGGTATGCGGCGTTTTCTCCCTCACCCCATGAGTTATGTCTTTCCTTTTTGTACTTACCTATTTCCCGGTCTGGACCCGCTTGGGGCAGGCAGATCCTGACGGCCCAGGACCTGAAGCCACGCCACTGCTGGAACGACCCCAGGCTCGCATGGGACACCCTCTGCCCCTAGAGGGGCAATGTCCGCAGATCCTGTCGCCTTCCCTTAGCGACTCTGCAGGAATGCGTCTATCTATGTGTGTGTTGACGTCTTTATCCACTGAGCACCTTCTTTTCCACTCCCGTTTGTACTTCCGGAGGCATCGGGGTGTTACCTGTGACCTGCGGTTGCTGTCTGGCCAGAGCTTCATCTCCCAAGGCGGCTCTGACCACGGCCACAGCAGGGACAGACAGAGACTCTTCAACCAGGCAGCCACGGCGGAGGGCCCTGGGAGCTTTCTCGAGGATCCCAGTCAAGCCTGCTTAAGGCACCCGGCTGGAAAGGCACCAAGGAAAGTTCCCTCGTTAGGTGTCTCACGCGAGCCCAGCACACGAATGCGCACAGCTGCCCGCCACCCTGCCAGCCGAAGTCCCCCACGCTTTCAGCAGCAGCGGCCCCTCTCCCCGCATACCGAGAGCCCCGATGCTCTGGGGCCTGCATCTTGCCAGCTCATGGGTCAGGGCCGATGCTGGGTGGGGCTCGGCGCCTTTCTGCGGATGCGTGCAAGGCATCCCGAAACCCATGGAGTCCCTCGGGCCAGCATTCTGACCGCCCCCCCACCCCGCTCCCCCCAAAAAATAACCCTGCTGCCCATGCACACGCAGGGCCGAAGGGACAGCTGTGTCCTCGGCCTGACAGGAGGCATCTTGGAGCAGAGAGGCCCAGGTGCCCAGCATACAACCCCAAACCTCTGAGTGCTTGCGGCGGCGGCGTCCGCCCAACCCACACTCCGTGCAGCCCACCCCAAGCCTGAGCCTGGCCAAGCAGCCTGGGAGCCGCACCTGGGGCCAGAGGGCACTCTGGCGCCGCCTGGTGGACATCGGCTCTCACAGCAACCCGCAGGTGTTCCTCCTGTCCCTGGCTCAGCAGCCAGCCCCGGGGCTGCGGGTTGGGGGCGCTGCTCGAGGCTTGGGCAGTATGCTGCTGGGATTGCCTACTTCTGCTTGCTTTCCATCCTAAGAAGTGCCCTGCCATGGGGGCTCTTTCTATCGCACAGGCGTTCGACGCCCCGAGGCCCACCTAAGCCAGGCCACGCCTCTCCAATACGCTGCTCCCGACCCAGCCTGTCCTGAAAGCCTTCTTCCTCTGGGATGTTGCCCTGCACTCATGGAGTCAGGGCGATAGCTGTGTGTAGAGGGAACCGCTGATTTTTGTCTTCATTTGCGCACTGGGATGCTTGCCTGCCTGCCGGCCTGGTGCATCAAGTCCTGTTTGGTGCATCCCTTCTCTCTCTGTTTTTTGGCTCTTCCTCTCCCACCCACACCCGTTCAGAATCGATTGACCCCACCTGAAGCGTGTTTGGCTTGCCTGCCCAGGGATGTTTTTAAAGCCGCAGGGCTCTCTCAACCCACCACGGGGTGAAAGAGAGACCTTTGGACCCAGGGGCCCACAAGGGAGCTCCATGAGCGCTTTCTTGCTATCAATCTACTGGCCTGAATTCACACGACCTGGCCTTAGATCCCATCCTCCTCCCGGGTGCATTTGGAGAGGAAAGGAAAAAAAAAAAAGAAAGAAAGAAAAAGAGGCACCCATGGAAAGAAAAGGGTGGTGTTTCAGGAGACCTCTCAAGAGAACAAGCCCAGCGATGAGCCCACCTGCTCCCCCACATCTCCCCGTTTCTCCACCTTCCACGCCCACCCCGCAGGCCCTTTAAGGCAGATCCCAACGCCCAGCTCCGGGCAGCGTTTCCAACGTCAGGGCCAGCTCCACAACGGACACACACACACACACCCCCACCAGCCACAGCAGCCCCGTGACAACAAAGACCTGTCAGACACCTGGGCCAAACGTCCTGAGGAGACTTTTCCCACCACCGGAGTACACAGAGGGCCACAGGCACCGCACCCAAGGATCACCAGCCCGCCTCAGGAAAGAAAGGCACAGCCAGTCTCCTCTGAGGGACCCACGCACACCTGTCCAAATGACCCGCTGAGGACATCTACACGTAACCACTCCCGGAGCGGCTGTGGAGAAGACAGTGCCCACCCAGAGCATGGTTGCGCATGGCACTTGCTAACAAAGCCCGTGGACCCCAGGATGGCGGTAAAGGCCCCAGAGAACTAGAAAACGGCCCAACAACCCAGCAGTCCCACGCTCGGGCATGTATCCGGACGCATGCTCTTTTAAAAGAGAGAGGCCCCCGCTGTCCTCATGGCTGCACTCTTCCCTAGAGTCCACACAGGGCACCAAAGTCAGTGTCCACCAACAGATGGATGGATTCAGAAGCAGGGGTACAAGGACACCGTAGAGTACTCCCCTCAGCCAGGAACCAGGACAGGAAAGGCCATTTGCAGCCCGGGAGATGGAACCAGGAACACTCGTGGGAAGGGCAGGATGTTTGAAAGGGAACAACCGATGGCACAGGCTACCCCTTCTCTCTGGAGTCTAACCTGGGGCACATGGGAACCTTTCGACGGAAAAGAAACTCAAGGAGTGGAACACAGACTTGGGGTGGCCAGAGTGGAGGGTGAGCACACTGGCCGGAGGGGCACTGGCTGGGTAAGAGGTGCACGCCCTGGCCCGGTGGGGGGAGGGGGGGCGGCTAAGCCATAAGGTCCTGCTCTGTGGCTCTGCAGCACAGGGGGCTGCATCTAGGCCCTTGGTTTGGAACGACTTGCAAGAGAACGTGAGAGGAAGAGGATGAACCTACACCAGGATGGCTGGAGCACTTTGCCAGTTCAGGAGAGAGAGACAGAGCACTACAAATCAGCTCTCATGGGCATTGCCAGATATAACATTATATTCCCCCAAACGACCAGCTCCACGTTCCCCAGAGGTGTCTGGGCCCAGACACGGGCTTCTCGAGAAGATAAAAAGAACGGAGCAAAGAAGTAAGCAAACAGACACCCAGGCACCCTGACTCTGGGGAAGCAGGCCAGATGTCACTGCAAGCTGACTGACATCTGGCCTGAAGACATCACCTATGGGGTATGCGGCGTTTTCTCCCTCACCCCATGAGTTATGTCTTTCCTTTTTGTACTTACCTATTTCCCGGTCTGGACCCGCTTGGGGCAGGCAGATCCTGACGGCCCAGGACCTGAAGCCACGCCACTGCTGGAACGACCCCAGGCTCGCATGGGACACCCTCTGCCCCTAGAGGGGCAATGTCCGCAGATCCTGTCGCCTTCCCTTAGCGACTCTGCAGGAATGCGTCTATGTGTGTGTTGACGTCTTTATCCACTGAGCACCTTCTTTTCCACTCCCGTTTGTACTTCCGGAGGCATCGGGGTGTCACCTGTGACCTGCGGTTGCTGTCTGGCCAGAGCTTCATCTCCCAAGGCGGCTCTGACCACGGCCACAGCAGGGACAGACAGAGACTCTTCAACCAGGCAGCCACGGCGGAGGGCCCTGGGAGCTTTCTCGAGGATCCCAGTCAAGCCTGCTTAAGGCACCCGGCTGGAAAGGCACCAAGGAAAGTTCCCTCGTTAGGTGTCTCACGCGAGCCCAGCACACGAATGCGCACAGCTGCCCGCCACCCTGCCAGCCGAAGTCTACAAATAACCAAAGCGGGAGTGGGTGTGGGGAAAAGAGTAGCTTCCTCCTGTGTGGTTGGAGATGTGTATTGGCACAGCCACTTCGGAAAACCGTATGGAAGTAACTCAGAAAACTAAGTAGTGAACTACCCTATGACCTTGCAAGCCCACACTTGGGCTCACATCCAGAGAATCGTTCCTTGAGAAGGACACATGCCCCCCTATGTTCTTTGCAGCACTTTTCACAATAGCCAAGACCCGGGAACTAACTCAATGTCCATTGACAGATGAATGGATTAAGAAGATGTGGGACACATGCACCATAGAATACTACTCAGCCATGAAAAAAACAAACAACTGCCGTTTCCAGCCTCATGGATGAAACTAGAAACACTCATACTAAGTGAAATGAGTCCAAAAGAGAAAGACAATACCATAGGATATCACTTTTTTTTTCTTTTTTGGGCCACACTCGCAGCATATGGAGGTTCCCAGGCTAGGGTTCGAATTGGAGCTACAGCTGCCAGCCTTACACCACAGCCACAGCAACACAGGATCTGAGCCACATCTGCAACCTACACCACACCTCAGGGCAACGCCGGACCCTTAACCCAGTGAGCGATGCCAGGGAGCAAACCCGAGTTCTCATGCATCCTAGTCAGGTTCGTTAACCACCAAGCCACGAGGGGAACGCCTGGGGTATCACTTCTATCTGGAATCTAACATAGGGCACAAATGGACCTTTCCAGAGAAATGGAACTCGTGGACTGGAAAACAGACTTCTGGTTGCCAAAGGGGCTTGGGAGGGTGTGGGAAGGACTGGGAGTTTGGAGAAATGGATGCAAACTCTTGCACTTGGAGTGGGGGTGCCATCGAATCCTGCTGTATAGCACAGAGAACATTATCTAGTCATTTGTGATGGATTGAAATGGAGGAGATTTTGAGAAAAAGAATGTACATGTAAGACAATCACTTTGCTGTAAAATAGAAATGGACAGAGCACTATAAATCAAGTATAATGGAAATAAATCATAAAATCAAAACAAAAATAGCCACTTGGTTTTCACTAGAGAAGGTCTCTGGGTCCAGACTGCTGCCTCTCGAGAGAAAAACAGCAATCTGACCCCACTGACACTGTCAGGGCTTCTTACCAATGTGATACCCGCCCTGATGTAACTATCTACGGTGTATGAATTTTTTCTTTATTTACATCTTCATGGATTTCTTTACTTACCTACTGATGATTCTGGACCCACATGTGGCATGCGGGTATTGTCTGGCCAGGAGTTGAAGCCATGCTACAGATGTTACTGCCCCAGGCTTGTACTTAAAACCCTCTGCCACCACATGCATAGTGTCAGCAGATTGTTGTTACTGCTGGATCTTATTGATTCACTTAGCTACCATGTAGGAATGCCTATATATTTATGGACTGTTTTATCAATTGATCCCCTTCTTTTCAATATTTATTTATACTGACTCAGTTCTTCGGGTGCCACCCACAACATTGGGCAGTTGTCTGGCTAGCTTTTGATCTCCCAACGCAGCTCTTACTACAGCAGTGAGAGAAACAAACTCCTAGGAAAGGCAGCCATGAGGGAACTCCCTACAAGCTTTCTTGGGATCAATTAAAGCTGCTTAACTCACCAGACCCGGTTTTGGTCGGGCCTCCCTACCCTGGCGCAGGAACTGAAAAGAGAAGGTCATCTGGAAAGGCAAGAAGGACGTTTCCCTAGGCTTCTTGAGTGAGAAAGCACCCGGATTAACACAGCCGCCTACCAAAATGCCACCGAAGACGTCCACCACCCATTCATCAACACCAGACTCTCTCCGGATACCTAAAGGCTCGACAGTCAGGGGCGTGAAAACCGCCAGTTCACAATTCAAAACAAATGCTGTGTGTGCCTCGGCTCCTGCCTCTGCAGGGACACAAGGCACTCTGATACCCAGTGAAACCCTCAAGCATTCTAAACCCTCTTACACTAGACCAGGCTGCCCACCCACATCAAATGCTGAAGGGACACCTGTGTCCTCGGCCTGACAGGAGGCATCTTGGAGCAGAGAGGCCCAGGTGCCCAGAAAACAATCCCAAACCTTAGGATGCTTGCTGTGTGTTCCACCTAACACTCCATGAACCTCAACTCTGAGCCTGGATGTGCAGCCTTGGAGTCTCACACGGGTCCACGAGGTACTCTGGCGCCACCTGGTGGACATCTTCTCTAACAGCAACCCTCAGGTGTTTCTCCTCTCTCTGGCTCAGCAGCCATGCCCGGGACTGCTTTGGCCTTGGGCAATATGCTGGTGGGATTGCCTTCCCCCACTTTCTGCAAATATCAAGAAGCACTCTACAAAGTGGGATTTCTCTCCCAAAGTCTTTCAGAGCACTGAGGCCAGGCTAGCCCACATCACTCCACTCAAACCCTCAGCTCCCCACCCATCCTGTCAGGGCAGCCTTCTTCCATTTTTCATATGTTCCTGCACTTAGGCATTGGTAGAAAGAGGTGCGTATCCAGGAAACTATTGATTTATTGTCTTAACTTTTCAACTTTTATTCATTCATTTTTCATGTCTCGGGTCTTTTATTTTTTCATGCTTCATTTTTTTTCTCTCCTTCTGTCTCTTTCTTACTTTAGGGACACCCCCCCCTCCCCGCCGCCGAAGCGTGCATGAGTTGTCCGCCCATCGTTGGCTCTGCCCCCCACAGCACAGGTGTCTGTGAACCAGACAGCCCCCAGCTGAGGCACTGTCCCTCGTTTGTGCCCCGGGACAGGCTTGAGGGCCCCACGGGGCATCAGTGGGAGCAGAGAATGCTTCAGAGAGAGCAGGCTGCCGGTGCAGCAATAATGGGGGTGGAGGGCTGCTGGAAAAGTCCTCACTGAATGGCACACAGCTCCGTCACACGTCCCCTCCTTGTACCAAATGAGAATAGGGAGGTGAAATGGTTCAATGGATTAGCAGCATCACGGAGCGTGGTGGGGGCTGCACGAGGGCTCCAGCCCCTGCGCGTGCAGGGCTGATGCTCTTTCCCCTGCAGGTGCTCCTACAGGGAAAAAAGAGCTGAGCAGTGCAGGGCAGGGCAGGGAGGATGGGGGGCACGGCAGAGCCCGAAGTAGGGAGTCCAAGTGGGTAGAAACATTGCTCCCTCTCTCCTGTGAGTGAGAAGCTCCTCTTCAGCCACAAACTAGGTGTTCTGCGGCCAAGTCCTCCAGCTGATGTCCCCTGCCTGAGTTCATGGTTCGCAGGCCTTCAGGCTGGTGACAGGAGGCGATGGCTAGAGTCCAGGAGGCAGGGCGGCTGCCAGGAGACCTCTCCAGCCTCTTCTCTGCAGACAGAGCCACCTAGCTCTCCCATCGAGACACTCTTGCCTTCAGAAATCAGCTGATGAGGTTCAGCCTTGTTCCAGAATCGGGGCCAGAACCCTGGGACTTTGGTTTGGCAGTGCCCTGGCAGCAGCCGCAGCTGGAGGCCGTGCCACCTCCCTGCCACCCGGCTGCACCTGCTTGTGTGATGTCCAGACAGAGGTGGAAGAGAGGGAGGAGGAAGGGAAAGCAGGGGCAGCCACCGCCTTTGCTGGTTCTCAACTCTGACTCGCTGTTCTGCCCTGATAGCTTGGTTGTCAGTTTTCACCCGAAATTGAGTTGCCCCATAAGATGTTTTTTTCCCCAAATTCAAATTCAAAAAGCTACATGTACTTTCACCTGGTAGGTCTTCCCCAATTATAGGAATGGAATCTCATTTTACCTAATCCTGTACAGCACATCAGGGTTCCCTTGCGGCTGGGGCTTCCTAGAGTTTGGGAACAGGTAGGGTGCATAGGAATTCTGTACTTTGTGTAAGTGATGAGAAAATCGCTGTTAATCACTGCATATTACTGAAAATCACTGTATATTAAAAAGTCTGGGAGTTCCCGTCGTGGCGCAGTGGTTAACGAATCCAACTAGGAACCATGAAGTTGCGGGTTCGATCCCTGGCCTTGCTCAGTGGGTTAAGGACCCGGCGTTGCCGTGAGCTGTGGTGTAGGTCGCAGACGCGTCTCGGATCCCGCATTGCTGTGGCTCTGGTGTAGGCCGGCGGCTACAGCTCCGATTCGACCTCTAGCCTGGGAACCTCCATATGCCGCGGGAGCGGCCCTAGAAAAGGTAAAAAGACAAAAAATTAAAAAATAATAAATAAATGACCAACGATAAAGAACATGTCCACGGAGTCATCGCATATCCGTCATGCGGAGAACGGCCTGGGATTTGTTTCACGTAGGCTTATAAATTGCTTTGATGGCCCATTTGAGACTCTCGCGGCCCAGGAGGTGGTTCCTCAGGTTGTGACCCAAATAGGCTCCCTTCCTTTTTCCGTGCTTCCCAGCGCTCTGTGTGAGGCCGCTGCCACGGCAGCTGTGCGGGTGGAAGGGCAGTGCAGAGACGGTTCCGAAGTCCAGGGAGGAGAGGCCGTTGCCCTCCTGTTTGAGGAGCATGCGCGGTGGAGCCGGCCTCTGCGTGCATCCCAGCTCCGAGTTCAGCGTCGGTAGGAGTAGGTGAGTCACTGAGAAAGGGACCTACTGCCTTTGAGATGCAGTTGGCTTTGTCTGTGAAATGGGAACAATGTCCCTAACGTGCTCTTTTGGCGGGAGGCAGAAGTCCTGAGGGCTGAGGCTGGCACAGGACACGCCCTGGGGGGGACCTGGGGGGGCCACACCTGGGTCCAGAGCTCTTCTTCTGTACTGGAACCCTCTCTGGCAACAGGGTTCAGCATGTGCTCTTTTAGGTATAGACGCTGTCTGATCTTGGGGCTTGAGAGGCTGTTGACCTTAAGAAGGCTCTATCCCTGACCCCATCACAGCGGAGGAGGGGCGGGAAGCAGCGCCCAGACTTGGATGAGAAGCAGAAGGTGTGTTCCTTGTCTGTCTGGAAGTTAAATCCACACTTACACGTGGAAGAGCTGCAGATATTTCTCTTACCTTCTATTTTTAGCATCTGTAGAGTCACCATAAGCTCAGGCCTTTGACGCTGCCTTGAAGTTCCTTTAGTACTGGAAAATGCCAGCAGATGGGCTGGACTCAGACAGTGGATTCTATTGTTTTGCTGGGAAGAAGGGAAACCTGAAGTTCCTCTCATGCGACACGTGGTCTTGGTGTACCTCCAGCCTGGCTCAGGGCTTGGGGAAGCTGGGAATGAAGAAATGGGTCCTCTCTGGCTGCGGGGAATGCAGGGTTGGGGCAGGGGGGGGGTGCGCATGGAGCACGCAGTGCTGCGGAAATCCGCTGCTCACCCTGGAGTTTGCCAGCCGTGTGGCTACTTTCTGGGTTTTCCTTAAGTTAAAGGATGCTAGAACGGTGGAGCCAGAAATGACCGTGTGGTCCAGCTTCCTCCTTTCAGCGATGAGCAGACTGCATTCAGAGAGAAAGTCCACTGAGGCACACACACTCTGACCAGACCGGGTCCTCAGCTCCCGTTCCAGGCGGCCCACACCCGCAGTGCAAAAGCACTCACATCTCTCGTTGACGTGCGTTTGTGAAGGCCACATGGCAGGTGATTTGAGGCTGGAGGTACCTGCATTCAAGACCAAAGGGCTCATCCTGAGACCCTCTTTCCTAATAGCATAGGCTGTGATGATGTCATCTCAGAACCCGCCAAGTGCCCTCTTGAGAAATGACGAGACCATATGTTTTCTCCAGAGCGCCTCAAACCAGAGGAGCAATAACGCCCTTTCTGACATAAAAATCGCTCTGGTCCCCTTTAGCAGCCCTCACGCATGCAGCAGCCTCACCTACCTGGCCGGGAAAGCCACTGTGTACTGTGCACCCCGGCCCCGTGAGACATCCCCAAGTCCACTGCAGGGACAGAAAGCCACCAGGGCTAAGTGTAGGAGGAATAGGGCCTGTAATTCTCGTCAACTTTGGCTTGAATGCAAAAGAAACTGCTGCACTGAAACTGAATTCACAAACATGAGAAATCTTAGCGACGTAACGTAGACTGGAAGAAGCATCCAAGGAGAGCATGCAAACTAGGAGCTCAGTTTTAGAGCAGTAAGAGTCAGGACAAGGAAAAGTATATTCTTTTGAAAGTCATGCATTGGTGGTAAGAGTACACTATAAAAAGCAAGAGGATGGCTTCTTTTTTGGCTGCTCCCTGGGCATGCGGCAGTTCCCCACCGGAGATCAAATCTGCACCACAGCAGCGACTCGGGTCGCAGCCGCGACAACACGGGATCCTCAGCATCAGAACTGCAACAGGAGGATCCGACTACAATTCAGGAGGTGCTTTCATCTGGGAAGGCTGCGTGGAGACGTGGCAAGCGATGTGAGAACCCGAAGCTCTTGCTTGTAAGTTCGGTGGTGGGTTGAAAACCCAGGGGCCGGGAAAGGTATTAGGCCAACTTCTGGACAGAACCTCTGACTCGGCAGCAAGAAAGCAGGACGTCTTATTCCAACAATTTTAGGCAATTTACTAGCAAGAGGATGCTCTCAATTCTGTATTGTTGAGAAATGAAAACTTCGAAATAAATAAAGCCGCAACCAGAGGGCCTCACAGGTTCTTATTCTGCAGTAAATAACCACCCTCACTGCTCCTGAGGAGGCTGGGGACTAAGAGTGAAAACCCAAGTCAGGAGAAAGGGCAGGTGGAGCTCCCGTCGCGGCACCGCAGAAACGAACCTGACTGGCATCCATGAGGATGCAGGTTCCGTCCCTGGCCTTGCTCAGTGGGTTAAGGATTCAGTGTTGCTTCACTATGGTGCAGGCCGGCAGCTGTAGCTCCAATTCACCCCCTAGTCTGGGAACCTCCATATGCCCCGGGTGTGGCCCTAGAAAGGCAAAAAAAAAAAAAAAGAGAGAGAGAGGGACTCAGGGGATCAAGGAGGGCCCCTCTCAACCTTTCCTCTAGAACCACAGGCAGGGGAACACGTGGCCGGAGGTGAAGGTGGCCGTCTCCCCACCACAGGGTTGGGTACCGAGGAGGTGCCTGAGGACCGGTCACCACCTGCCCCAGGGCTTGCCTTCCAACCGTGTTGCCTCCGTTATGGTCACAGCTTTGAAAGCTGGTCACGTCCAGCAAGGGTGGGGCAGGTGGCCTAGGAGAGCCTCATCTCCACCAGCGGGGAGGCTCAGAGACACCCTGGGGCACTCTTGGCGGCAGTCCTGGGTCACCGTGTGGCTCCTCCAGCCCACCCGGAGGAGACACGGCCGACGGGCAAGTCACGGTCCTCTCGCTGCCCGTGGCAGTGTTTTGACAGCATCTGCAATCAAATTTCCAGATTTTCTGACGCAAAGTCACTTATTTGGCATTCCTTGTTACCTGTTTATCCTTTCCCCATCTTCTCGCCTGGACTTCTGACTTGCCATCTGGAGGCCTGGCAGCTGTCCTGCAGACTAGGATGATAACAGAAGCTAACCCCGAAAGGATGGTAGTGTCGAAGCAAGAGGCCGGTGCTCCTTTTTGTTTAAAGCTTGCGAGTCCCGGCTTTCAGGTGGTTTTCTGACCAACTAAGGGGAAAGCGTCTCCCGCCGAAAAGTCTGTGGGGCTCGGGAAAGAGCCCTGAGGGGGTTTGCAGGCCCTCAGGCTGTGGGGGGCGCTTCCTTGCCCTGGGGACGAAGAGAGACACGTTGTCGGCGTCCCCGAGTTCTTGGAAGGGTTGTCCTGGCTGCAGCAGAAGCTGCCCAGACTTTTCAGACCCCCTCTCTGCCGCCCTCTCCTGCAGGGTTATGTGGCCATGTGCTGCTCTGTCAGGAAACCAGAGAAGCGCTTTGAAGGCTTGTCTGGGAGTCACATGACCCTCCCGCCAGTGACGCTCTGGCCAGAAGCCCCAGGCTCTCTCAAGATGTTCCCTTGATGTTCTCTCCAAACGCTGGCACCCTGGGAGGATGTGAGGGTGGATGTGCGTGACAGTGACAGAGGACCTGGTGGGTGGGGCCTCAGGCCCAGAAGGGCCAGCTGAAGAGGCCTCTGCTAAAAACAGCCTCGTCCAGAGGATGCATGGGTCTAGAACCAGAAAGGGAGCTGTGCTGGAGAAACCCATAAAGCTGAGAGCAAAAATACCTGCACACAGACCCAAACACGCGGAAACATTTCTACGTCCTCAGGGTTCCAGAAGAACTTCTAAAATGATGATATGCATGAACCAAAAACCATGTAGAAAAAAATAAATTTGTATGAAAAAGGTTAAAATTCTATTTTACTGGTGGTAGTATTTACACTGCATGATATATGTTCTTTATTTTTAATTTTTATCTTTTGCTTTTTTTAGGGCCACACCCAGGGCATATGGAGGTTCCAGACTAGGGGTCTAATCGGAGCTATAGCTGCCGGCCTACACCACAGCCACAGCAATGCAGGATCCAAACCACGTCTGCAACCTACATCGCAACTCACGGCAACGCCATATCCTCAACCCACTGAGCGAGGCCAGGGATCGAACCCACAACCTCATGGTTCCTAGTCGGATTTGTATCCACTGCACCACAATGGGAACTCCCATACATAATATATGTGATAAGAAAACTGAACATGAGACTTCAGGATGTATAATGAGCTCCTATAAGTCAGTATGAAGGAGACAGGTGGCTCATGAGAAAAAGGTCACTAACAAAACCTGAATGAGCAATAAAACAAGAAAAAAGTTCTATATATTTTGTGTTTATTACTATTACATGTTTTAGTTAAAATAAGCATTTTTTGGCCACACCCACAGCATGTGGAAGTTCCCAGGCCAGGGATCAAACCTGAGCCTCAGTTGTAACCAGCACCACAGCTGCAGCAACACCAGATCCTTAACCCACTGCACCACATGGAAACTTCCTAAAATAAGCATTTTTATGCACAAATATAAAAACTAAAAAGTGCCCATTTACACTAGGGAATCGCAAAACCAAAAACAAAGAGGCAAAAACAATCCAAACCAGAGACTTAACATCCACTGAATTCACACAAAAGATGAAATTAGCAAGGAGGTCAAGAAACAGGCTCCTTAGAGTCTTCTGGCAATGTGACAGCATCTGTTGAAGTGTAAATATCCCACAAGAGACTCAGAGTGCTCAGGAGGGCATATAAAGCAATGGCCATTGCAAAACTGTTTATAGCAGGAAAGACTGGAAACCAACTACCAAAGCGCCATCAGCAAAGAGATGGTGGCTTAAAAAACTGCTCAGGTTACACACCGGAGAACTCTACAATTTTTAGTGAGAATGGGCTAGATTTCCAAGGCATAACGGAGAGAGCTCTCCAAAACGTCCTGCTGAGGGAAAGAGCAAGTTGTAGAATTACCGAAAGAATAACTGTCTCTCCTCACAAAAAAAAAAAAAAAAAAAAAAGTCCATTATCATCTGCAATATTTTAGTTTTTTCAAAGAAGGGTGAATTCATGCAAACCCACATTCCATGGGCTCAGCTTTGAAGGCTGTCTACCAGCCGTGCGATGTTTCCTAAAGACAGGACGGCAGAGAACCGGGAGTCAGGGCGCTGTGTGGCGGGGTGGGAGGAGGGGCCTGACGCAGGGCCCAGAGGAGCAGCAACAGGATACAGGACCCCTCAAGGCATTTTGCTGGTCTTTTCATTCTGCCAACTACCCTTTGACCATGGAGACAGCAGTTTTACAGAGCAAAGAGGAAGCCACCATGGGACGAATTCTGGATCTAAGGGAAGGACTGGTGACTAAGTGAGAACGAAGGCAGAGACCGGGTTAGTTCAGCTCATTAAACCCTTACTAACCCTTACGAAGTAAGTGCCCATTGCTGCTCTAGGCCCCAGAGAATAACGGCTACTGTGTTAGGGGCCTTGTCCAGCAGGACAAATATGCCATTCTCAGTATCAGGTGATGCATAAGGGTAGAGGCACCGTGTGCCAGGAGAGCCCTGCCCACCCTGGGTGTGCAGAGGTGGCTTCCTGGAGGAGGTGGCACGATGCTGGTCTATTGGGTGAGTGATGGCTGGATCTGGTGGGGAAGATGTGAGGAGCCCTGCAGAATCAGCGGCGCCTGGACAGAGCAGGGAGGGGCAGGAACAGCCAGCAGGGTCACCTGGACTGCAGACCACACGGAGGACATGGCAGGCCCAGAGGTAGGGAAATGAGGGCTGTGGTCAGTCTGGGGTTTAGACTGGCCCTCGTGGTTAGTGGACACATTTGAGTGAGGAAGCCAAGCTGCTGGGCTGATCCCTGGTGAGAGTTTGTGATCATGGGAGGCTGTCTAGGCAGCCAGGCCTGGGAAGGCAGCACTGCTTACAGGGAAATCCAGTGAGAAGGTTTTGGAGGTGCTGGGAAGAAGGAAATACACCCTGAGAACAGGGAACTTCCTGAAAGGACCTAGATGCCTTCAGATTTAAATGTTTAAAAATCGTCTCTGTCATCACGGTCGGTGTTTCCGTGGCGCTCACACCTGTCTGCGCAGAGGTCTGTAAATGTTCTCTGCCCTGAGCTGATGCGCTTCATCACTGGTTGAACATTCAGCGGGCCTGTCCCTCGCAGGGGGCCTAGGACGACCCGATCCCAGGGTTTCCTGCTTCGACTTTGTGTAGCTGATCTCAGGAAATCTTCCAGCCCGCGGGCTCTGGACCCCAGCAGGGTTGACGTGATTTTCCTGATGTCCACACCAGGGTAATGGCTCCTTTTACATGTTTCCTTCTCTGAAAAATCATCGTGAGGACGTAAGCCAAGCTCGGCATCCGATCTGAGCTAAAAAACAATATATGTTATCAGTTGTTTCTTCAGTTAGTTGGGCCATGGCTCCAAATGCTATTTAGCATTTTACTGAATTGCTGAGTTTATTCCTCCTAGTGTCATTTTACTGAATTGCTGAGTTTATTCCTCCTAGTGTCATGGAGGAGATGTGCTGCCTAAAGTGAACACACGTATTTTCTTTCTTTTTAGGACCGTGCCACGGCATATGAGGTTCCCAGGCCAAAGGTCCAATCAGAGCTATAGCTGCTGGCCTACACCACAGCCACAGCAATATTGTGGGATCCGAGCTGTGTCTGTGACCTACACCACGGCTCAGGGCAACGCCGGATCCTTAACCCACTGAACGAGGCCGGGAATGGAACCCAACTCCTCATGGATACTAGTCAGTTTTGTTACTGTTGCGCCACAGTGGGAACTCCTAAAGTGAGTATACTTACGGAAATTCTTCCTAAGCGCTTCCTGCTCCAGCTGACTTTCTAAAACACAGTCCAAATCTTCCTGTTGCTGGTTCCTGTAGCCACTAAACTCAAAAGGATTGTTCTGTTCCATCGGCATGTACTGAAACTTTGGCCTTTAATGGCCGAGACCTGGCTACTGGGGTCAGCATCTCAGAAAAGCAAGATCCAACACCAACTCCAGGGCATATACCCGACATCACCTGCACCACCAACCGCGTGTGCTCTCGCTAAAGGCTCCATCCTGCCCAGGCTCCTGCGTCCCAGAACAAGGAAGCCTCTCCGTCACGGACGAGGGGTCTCCTCAAATTGCTACCAGAAGCCCTGACCTTCGTCACAGTGCTGTTTGGAGATGAGGCCAGCAGAGGTCACGAGCCTGGGGCCCTCCTGAGGGGACCAGGGTCCCAATACGAAGAGGCATCAGAGAACTCACGCTCTCCTCTCCCTCTGCTGCGTGGGGACCCAGCAGGATGAGCCTGTCCCCAGGAGCTGAGTATACCTTCACTTTCAGCTTGGATTTCTCAGCCCCCAGGACCGTGAGAAAGACATGTCTGCTGTGTAAGCACTTGGTCTGCGGTGTTTTCCTAGGGCAGCCGGAGCTGACTAGACACCTCGGGAGGGCTCCTCTTCCCTCCTCGTGACCCCAGGAACCTGTGCACTCAGTCCAGCTCCCCGCTCACCACATCCTCCTGCTGCCCCCAGGCCCAGCGCTGCTCTCTCAGTCCATGGACGCTGCCCCAGGACGCAGAGCCCCAGGGTGACGCTCTGGGGACAGATCAGGAAGAAGAGGGAACGAAGCGAGAAACTGGCAACTGTGTTGGGACACATTTAATGCATGTCATTCCCTTCCCCGAACTCACCACCTAATATTTAGCAAAGTAATCGCTCTTCATTAGAAAAAGTCGAACCGGGAGCTCCTGCTGTGGTGCAACAGGATGGGCACATCTCTGGAGCCAGGAGGCAGGTGTGATCCCCAGCCTGGGACAGTGGGCTAAAGGATGTGGCGTTGCCACAGCTGTGGTGTAGGTCACAAATGTGGCTCAGATTTGATCCCTGGCCTGGGAACTTCCATATGCTATGGGGCAGCAAAAAACTAAAAATATGAGAAATAAAAATAAAAAGCCAAACAACACTGAAGTACAGAAAATAAAAAGTAAAATCTGCAGTTCCCATTGTGGCTCAGCAGGCTAAGAACCTGACACTGTGACTGTGAGGATGTGGGTTCAGTCCCCGGCCTCGCTCGATGGGTTAAGGAGCCAATGCTGCTGTGGCTGTGGCGGAGGTCACAGGTGCTGTTTGGATCCGGTGTTGCTGTGGCGGAGGTCACAGGTGCTGCTTGGATCCAGTGTTGCTGTGGCGGAGGCCTCAGATGCAGCCCGATTCAACCCTTAGCCAAGAAACTTCCATATGTCACAAGTGTGGCCATAAAAAGGGAAAAAAAGGTAAAATTCCCTCCTGTCTACTTTATTACTTCACATACCGTTGGCTACTCACCACAGTTCTGCACATTTGATGAGATGACATTAATACTTCCTGATGGCTTCCAGACGATGTGCACACACACGCGCGCGCGCACGCACATACATGCACACACACGCACATGCTCACACACACACACACAAGGTAGGTATATACACAAATATAAACTTTAAAAAAAATTCAGGAGTACTCTGGTGGTTCAATGGGCTAAGGATCCAGTGGTGTCACTGCAGTGGCCCAGGTTCAATCACCAGCCCAGGAACATCCACGGGCTGTGGGCAGGGCCCAAATAAATCCAAAATGTTATTCAGCAAGTTACTTTATTTAAAACTATACAACTGAGGAGATCAAGATGGCAGAGGGGTAAGAAGTGGGGCTCTCCTTCTCCCACAAACACACCAAATAAACCATCTACATATAGAAGGGCTCACACAGAACACCTACCGAACCCTGGCAGAAGAACTTAAACCTCCAAAAAGGGCAAGAAGCCCTCCACATAACTGGGTAGAATAAAAGGAAAAAAATAAAAAGGAGAGACACAGAGAGAGAAAGGACTCGGCCTGGGACCAGCACTCCTGAGAGGGAGCTGAGAAAGAGGAAAGGAACCCACAGCCTGGGAAGCCACCTAACCAACAGGGAAATCAGCCGAGACGGAGGGACCTTGAAGCCGCAGAGCAAAGCACAGCAGCTGGACTGAGGAGGGAAAAGCGGAGAGCAGCAAAGACCATCAGTACCCCGACTCTGGACACTACAGCCTGAGATGCTTAGCAGGGGGCACTAGGCACTGAGACTCGGGCTCCGGAGGTTAGTTCCAGGGAGAGGACCAGGGCTGGCTGTGTGGAGACAGCCTGAGGGTCTAGGGAGCAGTGCACCAAGATACCCCAGCCAAGGGGACCCAGGAGAAGGTCTGAGCCCACAGGAGAAGCAAGGTGCCATTGTTGGGAAGGAGAAGCAGGAGGCATAGCTCTCCCAGACTTCAGACAATATTACAAAGCTACAGTCATCAAGACAGTGTGGTACTGGTACAAAAACAGACATACAAACAAATGGAACAGAATAGAGAATCCAGAAATAAACCCAGACACCTATGGGAGCAAGAATATAAAATGGGAAGAAGAGTCTCTTCAGCAAGTGATGCTGGGAAAACTGGACAGCTGCATGTAAATCAATGAAACTAGAACACACCCACACAGCTTGCACAAAAACAAACTCAAAATGGCTTAAAGACTTAAACATATGGAGTTCCTGTTATGGCACAGCCAAAACAAATCTGACTAGCATCCCTGAGGACACAGGTTTGATCCCTGGCTTCACCAAGTGGGTTGAGAATCCGGCTTTGCCCTGAGCTGTGGTGAGGCCATAGACGTAGCTCGGATCTGGCGTTGCTGTGGCTGTGGTGTAGGCTGGTGGGTGCAGCTCCAATTCGACCCTAGCCTGGCAACCTCCATATGCTGTGGATGTGGCCCTAAAAAGCAAAAAGACTTAAACATAATACAAGGCACCATCAAACTCCTAGAAGAGAACATGGGCAAAACACTCTCTGGCATCAACCCTACAAATGTTTGCTTAGGTCAGTGTCCAAAGCAATAGAAACAAAAACAAAAATAAACCAGTGGGACCAAATCAAACTTACAAGGTTTTGCACAGCAATGGAAACCATAAGTAAAACAAAAAGACAACGTACAGAATGTGGTAGAAAGCAGTGTCAAATGATGTGACTGAAAGGGCCTGCTCTCCAAAATATGCAAAACACTCACACAACTCCACAGCCAAAAACAAAGGACCCAACTGAAAAATGGGCAGAGGGGCATTCCCATCGTGGCACAGTGGAAATGACTCTGACTAGGAACCATGAGGTTGTGGGTTCGACCCCTGGCCTCACTCAGTGGGCAAATAAAAACTTCCGTGAGGTACCACCACATACCAGTCAGAATGGCCATCATTAGTAAGGCCATAAACAACAAATGTTGGAGAGGGTGTGGATAGGAATGCAGATTGGTACAACCACCATGGAAAACAGTATGGAGGTGCTTCAGAAAACTAAATACAGAGCTAGCATATCACCCAGCAATCCCACTCCTAGGCATATAACCAGACAAAACTTTCCTTGGAAAAGATACATGCACTTCTAAGCTCACTGCAGCACTATTCACAATAGTCGGGAACTGGAAACAACCTTGGAAACAACCTAAACGTCCACGGACAGAATAATAGATTAAGATGTGGTACATATACACAATGGAATACTACTCAGCCATAAATAGAACAAAATAATGCCATTTGCAGCAACATGGATGGAACTAGAGCCTCTCATACGAAGTGAAGTGAGTCAGAAAGAGAAAGACAAATACCATATGACATCACCTATGTCTGGAATTTAATATATGCTATAAATGAACCTACCTACCGAAAAGAAACAAACTCATGGACATGGACAACAGACCTGTGGTGGTCAAGGGGGAGGGAATGGGATGGACTGGGTGTCTGGGGTTAGGAGATCCAAACTATTGCATTTGGAGTGGACAAGCTATGAGATCCTGCTGTATAGCACAGGGAACTATACGTAGTCCCTTGTGATGGAACATGATGGAGGATAATGCGAAAAAAAGAATGTGTGTATATGTATAACTGGGTTACTGCTCTGCAGCAGAAATTGGCAGAACATTGTAAATCAACTATAATAAACATTCTTAAATAAATAAAAACGCATATTCAAAAAAATAAAACTATACAACAATAAAATATAATAAAGTTCATTGAATTAAAACAATTTTTAAAAATTTAGCTGGAATAAGTCTAATCATAAAAAAACAACAAAAACTGTATCATGAGGATATATCTCCACGGTGCCAAATGTAGATTTTTCCCACTTTTTTCTCACATCTGCTCCAAATTCCGTACTGTGATGGCCCTTGTGACTTAACTTCTCTTTTGATGGACATTAAATTTTAAAAATTTCTCTATTGTAAATAACGCTTTAGTGAACATTTTCAGTCACATATTTTTGTATTGTGCATGGCTGTTTGAGTACCTCTCTTAGCTCAGGCCGCCACACTGGAGGCTGCAACAGCGGGCATTTCTTTCTCAAAGTTCTGGAGGCTGGCAGTGTGGTCAGGCTCTGGGGGGACCTTGCTTCCTGGCCTCAGAAGGTGGCCTCCCCGTGTCCTCACCTGGCAGAGGCACGTGAGCCCAGTCTCTCTCGTCTTCTGAGAACACGAATCCCACTCTCAGCTCCTGACCTCATGTAACCCCAACCGCCTCCCAAGGGCCCCAGCTCCCAAGAGCAGCACAGGGGCTTCGGCGTGAAATGTGGGGGAGACGTGCCGTCAATCCGATCTTTCAGGCGTTTCCCTCTACAAGTGCAATTGCCGTATCAAAGAGTACATGCGTTCAAAAATTTGCTCTTCAAAAAGTTCATAAAACTTTATATTCCTACCGAAATTGGTGCTGAAAAGGTTTATCATTTCATTTTAACTGGCATTTTATGGATTATTAGTGAGCTTGAGCATATATTTCTGAGTTATTCATCACTTGTAATTTTTCCACATGTTGTCCACTGTCAGAATTTTAGTGGGGTGTTTAAATTTTTATGGGTCCATTGGAATTCTTCATATTTTAGGATATTAGTCCATGACATGTCTAAAAGTTTTTTCTTCTCCTATGAGTTTTAACTTTTTTACTATGTTATTGTTATTATTATTATTTTGATTAAAAAGAAAAATTTAAGTGGCCGTGTTGCCAATGTTTTTCTTCATGGCTGTGGAGCTATGTCATCATGAGTCACTTCCCAAAGATTCAAGAATATTCACAACATTTTGCCCAAGACTTTGATTGTTTTGACTTTTTCTTTTTGCTGCACCCGTGGCATGTGAAGTCCCCAGGCCAGGGATCAAACCAGCACCACAGCAGTGATCTGCGCAGCTGCAGTGACAGTGCTGGATCCTTAACATTCTGGGCCACAGAGGAACTCCTGCCGTGATTTTTTATGTTTACATTTTTACTCCATCTGGAATTTGAAATAGAGCTCTAATAAATTTTCAAATGTATAGACATTTTCTCCAGAATCATTTATTAGATCTTACACTCTCTGGAAATGTTATCACTATCATATGGTACATCTCCACGTACATATACGTTTCCAAAATTTGAACTTTCTTCCATTTATTATTCCTGTGACGACATTGGTCCTGTGAAGATTTCATTGTTTTAGTTTTACGTAGTATATTCTTTTTTAAAAAAAATTTTATGGCTGCACACTCAGCATATGGAAGTTCTAGGCCAGGGCTTGAATCTGAGCTGTCATGTCTTGAACACAAGAACACAACTTCACTAACCATTTATCCCAACATAGGCCTGGTCCTGTCAGAATCAGGGTCTCTAATTTCGGCGTCCTGGGATACGAGCTGTTTTTAGGCCTAAAGAGGGAACAGCTGATGAGAGTAAAACATTTTCCGGTGAAATTAATATTCAATGATTATCTCTATATTACTCAGTTGTTGACTTCTATTCATAATTTTCCTGGTTTTATATCTGATGCGGGTGTTTGAGTTAAAATTTATCTCTTCATCATCTGTGCATCTGTAGCTTCAGTATTGTAGTTCTTAGGGAAGAGTTACTGATTTCATGCATCATGTAAAGGACTCGCAATGTTGACAGGGAAGTTAAGATTAAAACAGTGGGAGTTCCCGCTGAGGCACAAAGGGATCCGCAGCATCTCTGGAGCCCTGGGAAGCAGGTTCCACCCCCAGCCCAGCACAGTGGGTTAAGGAACTAGCATGGCAGCAGTGTGGGTTGAATCTGTAGCTCAGATCTGATCCCTTGCCTGGGAACTCCATATGCTGCAGTGTGGCCAAAAGAAGAAAATAAAGGGGGATTCTGCAGGCCATAGGAAGTGCCAGGAATTTCCCCTCATTGTAATGGGAAGCAGAAGCTGACACCACCAGCGGCCTGAACCTAGCCAGAACACAGACTGGGACTTGAACCCAGCCAAAAGCCAGATTAGGACTCGAACCAGTGGTTTTAAATTAGAATCACTCACCGTGTGTCTGTTTCCGCTGAGGTTCAAGTTCTTCTGCACGAGACAAAGGGATAGGCAAGAAACAGATGAGGCTAGGATGCTTGTGAGAGAAGCAAGCGGGCAGCAAGGAGGCTCTGCCCCCGGCTCCTCAGGCCAGTTTTCTCCTCCAAGGGGTGTTGGGGTGGGAAAGGCCCGCCTCTTCCTTTCCGGAAGGAGTAGCCTTCTCCCCCCCCCCCCCCCCCCCCCCCGCCCACCGTAGTATCCGGTAAGGTGTGTTTTCAAATCAGCTGAAGGGTGATCCTCGAACTCCTGCCCTTGGTCTGAACCTGAATGCAGGCCTCATTCCACTCCCCACCCAGCGACCTGGGGCAATTCTGGCCTCTCCACTCGTCATGCCAGCCTGCCTGGTGCCAAGGGCTTTTTTGAATTCACGGTGGGTCTCCCCGCCTCCCCCAGGTTTCCCTCTTCATCTGCGATCCTCTCCTGGGACTCCTGCAGCCACCTGTGCCTGCTCCATCCCTATGCATTTTCAGACTCTCCTCTTCTTGGCAAAGCTTTTCTCTCCAGAAAGCTGATTGATTGCTTTCACAGGATTATTGGCCCAGAGGCAAAACCTTTTCAAGCTGAAACCCCATCTGCACTGAGCTTCAGTTGGCATCCTGGGGGCGAGATGGGGGGAGCAGAGTGCTAGTGAGTTTGGCCTGAGGTGAGATGTCAGCTTTGGGATGGAAGCCACGACCTTCCCTCAGAGGTGACAATTCAGGCTCCAGGCAGCCAGGGCCCCATAGCACTGTCCCTGTCCCTTCTCTCCATGGGGTTAAGGCCCCAAATGCAGGCTGGGCGCTCTAAGAGAATCCCCCTCCCAGGGCACTGTGCAGGCCAGGGGCTGGGGGTCCTGCAGGGGTGTGGGAGGGCCCCGGTCCTGCTTATACGTCCAGGACTGTGTTACCCGGAAGGCCTGCTCTCACTGGAATGACAGCCCCCCCTCCGCCCTGTGCTTGGCACCTGGGTGACGGATTTGGGGCTGACCTTCCTGGAATTGATGGCCATCGACCCCACCAGTGTGGGGGCTTGAAAGCCTGTAAAGGTGGCCGGGGGAGGGGTACCAGCCTGGGGTGCTGCAGGCCACCTCCTGCCTGGTACCCTTCCCGCTGCTCTTCTCTCCTCCTGTCAGTGCCTTTTGCCTCAACAGGGAGCGCGTTTGCTCTTTCCCAGTAGTTGAGATGAATTTAAATTCCTCTCAGGCTTCGAGTGAGAAAACGCTCAAGGATATAAACGGGTACTTCCCCGAGTCCCCTCAGAACGCCTTCCCTCGGCACCAGTGGTCTCCTGCAAGGGCGAGTGACAAAGTGGCCTGCTTGGGTGAGACACAGTCCCAGGCATAGGTTGCAGGGGGCGTGAGGTCAGAGCAGGAGGCTGTGGGTCTGAGTTCCCCTGACTCACAGCTTTGATGACTGAGCAGAATCACAGCAAAGCTGCCTGCCTGCCGGCTTTGGTGTTCTGCAGAAAGGAAGCCTGGTTGTAGGACCATCTCTTCCACCCAGGCGCCCCCAGGCAGGTGCTGGAAGGAGGTGAGGCCCCGGAGGGAGCCTGGGAAGGGGAGCACTTAGGCAGCAGCCTGCGGCCCCACAGCAGGGCCCCGAGTCAACCCCACGCCCACGCAGGAAACCTCCACTCAAGGAAGCGTGTCAGGCCCTGCAGTGCGGACCGCGGGAGCGGGAGAGGCTGGCAAGCAGAGGACATTTGGTAACTTTCTGTAATTTCTCAATTTTGCAGTTTTCGAAACTAAAACTGCTCTAAAAATAAAGTTTATTAATTAGCTTAAAAATGTTATTAGGAAAGAACACACACAGTAGGTTGGATATGATCAATAACTGATAGCAACAGGGCGTTGTGAACAAGAATACAGTATTATTTTCATAAGGTACTTATGAGTAAAGAACAATGAATAATATACATCTAATTTTTAATATTCCATATACATCAACATATTTTGCTCAAGAGTGTAAACCATATAAAAATCTTGCTTTCCATTTGTACAAATATTGCTTTCACCAGAGCAAAACCTTCTAAGGTTAAAATGTAGCATATAGAGAAGCTCTAAAGCCACTGCCTGCCTGTTTTAAAATGAAGTTCTTGCTGCCAGCAGACCTCTAACGTCAGCAGTTCTCCAGGACGTCTTCACTTCCAAGAGTTTCCGTTATACAGCAAGATTGCTTTGTAGCCAAGTTACCTCAAAGGGGTTTGTTTTAAAAAAAATAAGCAAATGGACCAACAATGCATTTCATCTGCCAGGTAGGGACTCTTGGCACTTATGCTGCCAGTTCAGACAGGAGAGCTGTAACCTGCGAGGGGTACTGTGCACTGACACGTGGAAGAGCAATGGACAGGACTGCTTCAGTTTTCATCCCTGACGCAGTTTATAAAAATACATAGAAAACGTGTTTCCTAAAGCAGGAATCCTCTTGCCGGACTCTTGCTTGTATACATGCCATCCAAGCACTCTCGCAATCGTCCCGCTATTCACCATCTCCCTTTGTGATCCGCTGCTAAGTCGGCTTTCTCCCCGGCCAGTAAAGGCTGCACAGTGGTTAGAGGCAGGGCGCCAGCAGCCAGCATGCTCACTGCCAGTCCAGCTTTAAGAGGACATGGACTTCCTTTCCTTCCGTTCCCCCCCCTGCCAGGGCTTGGGCACCTACTGCGGACCCTCCCCCAGAAGTCCCAGACCCTCGGCGATGGACCCTGGTGCTCTGTGCTTGGTTTAGGTCCTCAGTCCTGCGGTGCCCACATCTGCAGAATCTGCACATCCACACATCTGTGGCTAATTCCCAGTCCCGTGGCTCTTGGCCGGGACTCTACATCAGAATGACTTTAGGAGATTAACAAAGTATAAATCCTAGGTTTCATCGGCCTGAGTGAGACATGGCTGGGCCTCAAGATCTTCAAAAGCTACCCCACCCCAACTCTACCGTATGGCGCAGCTGAGAACCCCATCTCAAGGGCTGGAAGCCCATCGGTGGCATTGGTCAAATGTGGTAAACATTACAGGGAGGCTCTGCGGGTATTTCTAGGCCGTATCCTAAGTGCATATCCACTGCCCATACACACATGAAACAACGTGCATCAAGGTCAGACTGGCACACATAAACCAACAAAGAGCTGTTACTGTTTTTCTCGAATAAGCTGAATTTGTCTATTAGCGGTAACAGACAATAATTCTTTCCCACTGAACTGCCCCAGAGTCAACAGGACCTGCCGCAGATCAAGACGAAGCCAGGTGTGCTTGTTCCTTCTTGAAGACATGTAAAAACAGCTCCCTTCATCAGGACTGTGATCTGGCCTGGCTCTGCGAAAGCGGTGTGCCTTTCTGAGAGAGATGTCTGCTTCACTTAAATCCCTTTCAACAAAAATTTCAGGTTCAAATTTTCATTCTCTTGCAGTCTTTCTAAACTGTTTGCTTTTGTAGAAAAATGAGTTTTCCTAAAAATATACCTTACAAAGTTCAGTGCTCAGAAAAGTTACAAAAATAGACTTACATGTAAAAATGCTGTCTGCGTGTGTCTGCAATAGTACCAAAAGATGTGTCCCTGCTATTGCTGGTGTGACGGGTGACAGAGGCAAGGGTTTCTATTCAGAAAGGTTCTACGGCCCCAGCAAGGAAGTAAGCAGGTCAGGGTGTAATGTGCTCATCACAAGAGAGAAATGCAGAACAGACCAAGTTCCAGCGAGCAGCTCTCCCTCTGGGGCCGGAAACGGAATGTTCTAGCTGGCTTCTTAGAAAATGAAACTGTCTGGGGCTTCATCAAGGCTCAGATTTTCAGGATGAGCTGGCTTCTGTGACAAGGCAGCCGAGGCTCCTAGCGGCCACGTCCAGGCATAAAGCCTGGGCTGCTTCTGGTCCTGCCTCGCGACTCTTTCACAGGTCTCTCTGACTCTGCCCTGACCTGGGAGCATGGTGTAGACGCAGAGGCCAGCACAACTGAAGTGACCTTCAGGGAAGGGGTTCGACTCTGGCTTCCCACGTGGGGAAGCCCCGGGATTCCAGTTCCATTGGTCCTGTTATGCCCACCGGGGACCCCAATGGGCAGCGAGGGTGAGGGCCTCGAGTCACTGTAACTCCACAGCCTCACGCCCCAGGCGCACAGCCCCGGCCTGCGCTGGGTGCACCAGGGGCCCAGGGCCAGCGGACCCTGCCAGCACTTCCTCGGCACCAGCTGCCTCCCAAAATGGAGCTCAGCAGGGTCACTGGGGGTGCTCAGAAAGTCCCTGGGCCCAGGCAGCACCTGAGACAAATTCCATCACTCCCACTCCCCAGAGCAGCCGGCCTGGGAACCGCTGCCTTCGTACTTTGTGATCCATGGCTCACACGTATCTGCACTTTTGGCAGAGGAGGGGCTAAAGCTCAAAATTAAGAAATACCTAAGCATTTGGAAGATTCATCTCGGTCCTCTCGAGGTGACAGAGCTACTTTTCATAGAGCTTGATGATGACAGGGACCCTTAAGGAGTCTGTGAGAAGATTATATAAGGCCCATGGCACAGCGGACCCTTGAATGACTCAGGGGTTGGGGTGCTGTCCCGCCAACCTATAACCTTGCCATTGGCCCGCTTGAGCCACTGGGTTTTTTTAATCCACAGACTCAACTAAGTGGGGTCGTGTAGTGCCATCCTGTTCACTATTGAAAAAAAAATCCACCCACACCATTCAAACCTGTGTTGCTCAAGGGTCAGCTGTAAATGTTAGCTTCTAACTCTTACCATCCCCTGATCTGTCTCCAAAGGCCAGACATGGAGCTGGCCTTCCAGGACCTGGCCAAGGAAGAAACAGTGGACTGGCTCTCCGTGGGGCCTCAGGGCCTGGTGTCAGCTAGGAGAACCAAAGTGACAAGTGGCAGCTTTGGGATCGGGCCAGAGCCACGACGTAGGAATCCCGCAGCCCTAGGAGCCCCACTCCTGACCGCCAGGGACCTCTGGCCCTGAACCTCCCTGGACAGAGAAAGAACATTTGGGAAACTCAATCCTAAGAGAATTTAGCAGTTAGATTTCATGCAGGAAGCTTGAAATACAAAGAAAAAAAAAGCTTGACTAGCTCTTGCTCTTTTATTACATTATAGTAAAATATCTCAAATTACAAAAATGCTAGGATTTTCCTGCTGGGTCAGCATGTCACTGACCTCCCAAGCTCTGGGGCTTGAGGACACAACAAGTGACAGTAGAATGCGAATCATTCTCTCTCTCTGTGCTGGTAACTATCTCGCTGGCGGGCTTTCCTTCTGAGGAGAGTAAATAACAAACGTGGTTTGGTGAAAAGGGCATCAAATTTCAGATTCTTAGGAATGTTAGTTAACCTTCCAGGAATCACCTTGTAGTCCCCCGGGGGAGGGACGTGAGGGGGCTTGCTTCCCCAGGGGTTCCTTCGGCTGCTGCTTTTGAGGTTGGGCTCCCTGGCTGGGGGGAGGGCTCTTTCTGCACCACCCCCCGCCCCGTCGGGGGCCTCCTGCCCGACCCCCCAGGGCTCCTCCAAGACCAGATGCCCCACTCCCTCCTCTGTGCTACAACACGCTGGGCTGAAGCGGCTTCTGTGGCATCTGTCGTATCCTGTTAGCCAATTTTCTTCGCTAAATTGTAATTTTTGTGGAGACAGGGATTGTTTTATTTTTCTATCTTTAGCACCTCTGCCGGGCTGGAAAGGTGTTGAAGGGGGTTCAAAACAGGATATGATGGAACTGAGTCGGATATAGGTTATATTTCCTCTGAGACCAAATGAAATACTTTGGTAACAAAACCATGGGGCCCTGATCCATCTGAGTGAATAAATAACTTACAAGCTAGAGGAAAATTGTGTGTCTGTGTGTTGTGTGTGGGTGAACACAGTCACAGCATGAAAAGAACTGTCTGAAACCCCTCTTCCGTGTGGAGGGGGAGCCAGCTGGGGCACTTACAACCCAGTCTACAAAGAACCGAGGTGCCGATCGGGTGCAGGGACACAGGAGAGAAGCGAGTCCAAGTTCTAAGCAGAGGGAGGGAGTTATTTGAAGGGGATTTTTTTTTTTTTCTTCTCACGTACCTGTAGATGTTGTGACGGCATTGTCATCACTTTCAAAATCAAATTTCATATTCCCCACAAGGCACAAGGCTGTCCTTATTTCACCTGCTAGCTGCGGTGAGGGCTGCCCCAGGGCCTGGGCCCTTCGACTCAACTCACGAAGGAAAGGAAGGGCTTTGGGGCAGCTTCCCAGTGAGGCACAGAGTGCGCTTTGAGTAAAAACCCTTAAAGTAAAGTAAAAAGAAAGTTATCTTCCGTGAGTAGCCTAAACCGATTGTTTCGGACGGAAGGCCAACAGCGTTTCAAGAGCAGCTTCCGTTTCGCAGTCTCCCAGTGGGCCCGCCCTACCCCCAAACGACTTGATGCATTTTCTCCGACTCCAATTTGGGGGAACTTTCCCTTTTGCACTGTTGTTCCATCTCCGTTAAAGGCTGCTGGTATGCATGCTGATGAGTCGGCTATGAGCAGATACTGGCTAATGTTCTGATGTCCCATCTCCCCTTGCTGGAAACCACACTGAATCTCAAAACAACGGAATGGAAAATAAACAAGTAAATCCAACACATATAATCAGAAAACACTGGTCACTCAATGGAGGGTAAGTACCGTGGAGATATTTGGATAAAAGTAAGTCTGAGGAGGAATTCTACCCTCCTTTTCTCCCCTGCCCAGGAAGGGTTCAAAGTGGCTTATCCTCTTGCACCTGACATGATTTGACAGAGTACCAATCGGGCCTGCCTGGGACACGGAGAACTAGCTGGTTTTCAACTGCCTTGCAGTGGAAGAGCCTCCGAGCAGAGCCAGTGGAATCAAGTGTTAGTGGAAGGCTGGCCCGGGCTGGTCCCGTATCTGGGTGGACTCTGCGGCCCAAGTGCTACAAGTGAGCTTCTTCCTCGTTGGAAAAGCCCGTTAAAAGCAAAATCAATGACGACTAAACACCCCAAAGGTCCCCAAGTGATAAAATTCCTTAAACATACTTAGTTTTTTGCAAACATATCTTGAAAAGTGATCTTCACCCAAACGGACAACATCCCTTTCCGGAAGCCTTCCGTGGAAGCCTCACAGTCTGAAGACAAAGGAATGTCCCTGCAACTTCCAAGGACGCATCTGCCACAGGGCACTTCTCAGCTGGAAGTCGGGCTGGTCAGGGCAGAGATGGCCAAGCCAGTCCAAGGTCCGAGCGTTAACGTGGGCTGTCAGGACTATGTAGCTGCCGTAGCGTGGTCCCGGGGGCTGAAGGGCCTGGCAGTTTTGGGCCAATGCCATCCTCAGAGGTCATGCCCCAGTAAGGTCACTGCTGGCTGGTGCCGCCCTTAGGTACTCTGCGTTTTCGGCGGCGGGACCCTTACAGATGCCGTTTGATTTGGCTTCCTTGGGGAAGAAGGCCTGCTGGTAGTCTGGGTTGTCCAGATTAATCTGGTGGCTGCCTGTCTGTGCCCAGAAGGCAGGGCCGTCCAGTCCTCCGTTGATGCAGGCGGGGCGGGGGGTGTTGAGATACTCAGGGTTGCCCACGGCATTGCTGTGGGAGTTCTGGTAGTGGGGGTCCCGGCCAGGAGCTGCACTGAGAGGCTGATTGTGGTAGACAGGGTTCTGGACGGAGCCCGCGGGCCTCTTGGGAACAGACTGGTTTACATATTCTGGAAGCGAAAAGAAATCACAGGTCATCAGTACAACCTCCTCCCAAGCAGTTCCCTGGCTCCTGCTGAGCCCCCTGCAGATCTTCAGTGAGCCCCGGGTGACAGAGGGAGACGACTCGCTTGCTGAAATAAATCATGTTCTTTCCTGTACTTCTTAAGGCAATGGGCACCGTTATCTTTTGCCAATTCAAGTTCTCAGAGTTCAGCCTCCCTGAGATACGCGTGGGTACAGGCTGGGACGGCCCGGGGATGAAGCCTGGATTAGGGACGTATATGCTTCACAGGCTAAGAATGGACTCAGGAGGAAGAGTGGGATCAGAGCTGTCACACGTGCACACACACACACTCACTCACACATGTATATCTTTTCTGGTTGCTTCACATTCTAGGAAATCTGCAGATTCATCCGAAAAGCCACCTGCACGTGACATGAGCCACCGGAGCCCCGAGTGCAAAAGCTCGGTCGTTTCCTACCCACCTTCCCTCCTCCCTTCGTCGTGTCTGCACTCTTGCCAAAGGCCCCCCTCTGGACCAAGGGGAGGGAGGGAGGCAGCCTGGGTACTGGCGATGGAGCCAAGGGGCACGCCTGCTTCTAGACTGAGGCACTCACCGGGTGCTGGGAGAAAAGTGTCGTCTAGGCTGTCCTCGGTCAGGGCGCCAGTGGGGTCGGAGCTGTACCGCTGCAGGAAGCTGTCTTCCTTGAGGGGATAACTCTGCTGGGGAGGCCATGAGGCAAAGGTTACTCCCATCGCCGGGGAAAAAGATCGCCCGAGAGCTTGTTAGGACGCAGATGCTGCTCCCACAGTCTGGGAGAGGACCCGAGACTCTGCATTTCCAGCCACATCACCCCCAGGTGGCACCCACGCAGCCAGCCCACAGAACCCAGGGCACGTGGCGCTGCCCTGGTCAGGGCTGTCTAGCGGGGCTGCCTGCAATGCAGGAATGTTCTATGACCCACGCTACTAACCACGTGTGGGAGGAACCAAATTTTAAATCTTACTTAACTTTAACCAAAATTTCAACTGAAGCAGCCATGTGCGGCTGGAGGCTTCTGTGTTGGCAGGTGTGGGCCTGCTCAAGGCTCTGCCCAGCCCGTGTCGACGTCACCGGTAAGGTGGCCTCAAACCCAGCTGGACAGGTCCCTCCCCAAGATCCCGTCAGGAGGTCTCGGGTGCTGGCCCGACAGTTTGCTTTTCTGACAAACCCCCGGGACACTGATGGTGCCGGTCCGAGAACCACATTCCAAACTGCACTTCAATAAGTGGCGGCTAACTGCTGGCCTTAGGGTAGGGGTCACGGGACGAGAGGATCCAGGAAGGAAAATGGTGATTATGTGGGTGGAGGCGGGCATTTTTCACGTCTAATAGAACCACGGTACAGAGCTATTATTTACTTCTAGCTTAGAGGTGGTGATACCTACCCCGTTTCTGTCAACGCAAGCCACAGCGGGGGTGCTGCTGGTGGCGCTCTGAAAAAGAAGCACAGCTGTTTAGGGTGCACATGCTCCCCCCCACCCCGCCCACGGAAGCAGGAGGGGGCCCAGGGTCCATTTAAAGGGGCTGGATTTCATCTTGACTATTATTAGCTTTAGGTCTAGTTCTGACGTGACTCATTCCTTAGTGGGCCTAAGAAGACCAGGAGCCCGTCGTTACAATGCCATAGGTAACCGAGGCACCTCAGCGACCCATTTGGATGCCGGTTTCCCCAGGTGTGTAAAAGGCACTTCTTGGTCTCTCTGTGAGTTCCCCTAGATGGATCATTTTCCCTAAAACACGGCCTGTTGAGAGGAAGACTCTGGTACCAGAGAGCTGAGCAGCGGCGTCCGGGAGGTGGCGGGGCTGTGGAAGAAGCCCTGCTGGGGGACGAGGTACTCGTCGGCGTCCACCACATCCTCCATGTCCTCCTCGTCCATCAGGGCGCGGTAGAAGTTGGAGTCCGTAGGGCTTGGCAAGTGCATTCGCTCGTCTCCCTGGACAGGGGTTTGGAGCCCATGAGAAAGGCCACAGGCCTGCCGCCCCCACCCCATTGAGGTGACTCCCTGGGCGATAGTTCAGCCCTGACACCCGCCCAGGTCCTGTCCTCCCTTCTCCCCACATGGACTTAGACATGAAGCTTCCCTGACACCTAAAAGCCCCAAAGGGAAGGAAGGCAGCGCCCAGGAGGAGAGGGGAGGGGCTGAAGCACGTTCAGGGCGAGGGCCATGGGGCTGCGACACAGAACAAGCCACACACGCGTGGACTCTGTCCCCATTCCTGGCGCAGAGCCCCCAAACCCTTGGGATGTCCCAGGCGCAGAGAGCAGAAAGCCGCTTCCGAATGAGGAGACTTTCAGAAGCTCCTCAAGGTGGGGCCAGCGGGGGGCGCTGCCACGTGAGGACAGGGTCAGAGCTCCCAGGCCCAGCCGACCTCCTGGAGCAAGGATGGATCCATGGCCAGAGGGCCAATCAGGCCCTGGAACGAAGCCCCATAGAGACCCGACTGGGTGGGGCTCAGAGAGCGTCCAGGGTGGTGACCTCATGGAGATCTGGGGAGAGCCGGGCACCCGGGGCCCCACACCCGCCTGTGCCTCGCTTCTGTCCGGCTCTTCTTTTTCTAACAAGCCAGCGATCTAGTGAGGAATGTCTTTCTCCAAGTCCCGAGAGCCGCTCCAGCAAAAAACCAGTGGAAGCTGAGGAGGGGTCAGTCAGAAGCACAGACAACCCTGGGACTGGCCTCAGAGGGGGGCGCAGGGAAGCAGCCCTGGGGGACTCTGAGAGCTGTCCTGTCTCCGGGTGGGGCAGCAGATTGAGCCAAACTACAGGCCACCCCGCTGCTGTCAGAAAGCTGCCTGCTTGGTGGTCTGGGGACCCTCCCCCCACCACACAGCAGGACCTTCAGGTGCTGAGCAGGAATTCTGCAGATATCGTTTCACTGAATTGTTAAAACTGCCCTGTGACCTTGGTTCAACCTAACGTGGCCAGTGGAGAATCCAAGATCAGAGCCAGGTATGCTCGGCACCAAAGCCTGTTTCTCCAAGACCAAGATAAGACCTCGGCCGGCAGGACCACAGAGACGACGGGGCCAGGTGCAGGTGCTCAGGCGGGTGGCAGTGACGCGGGGGCCACCTGGAGCATCACAAAGCCCACAACTCAGCCCTGCTCTGAGGTACTCAGGGTCATGGTGTGGCCGGGGAGAGGGAGGGGCAGTCGGGCTGTGTCCCCATGGATGCAGCACAGCAGCATCGGCTGCTAATTAGAGGGTTTTCCCAGGGGCAGGCGGATGTGATCCGGTACCTGGATGACAAGGTAGCGCTGGGGGTCTCGGGCCATTTTGGAGAATTCGATGATCAGCTCACGGAACTTTGGGCGACTATCAGCATCTATCATCCAGCCTGGGGACGGAAGGAGGCAGTCAGTGCAACGAGAAGGAAGCGGTGAAGATGGAAAGCTTTTGAGGAGCGGTTCTCTCGGACACATAAATGAGCAAGAAACCTAATCTCTGCGACAGGGTCTCGGCCTTGGCAAACCCGCACTGGTGACTCTGTAAAGACCAGGATAACATCACACAGCCGAGTCAGAACGGCAACGACACTCTGATTTCCCGCACCGCCCCTTCCGAGGGCCAGCATTCTGGGGTCTTCACCCCAAGGGAGCCAAGGCCGTCTGGCACGCACGGCTGCTTGTGAGCGGCTCTGACCGCAGGCCGCCGAGGCATCCAGACTCAGCCAGGTCCACGTTCACCCTCACTGATATGCACTCAGCAGGCTCGGAAGCGCTGGAAACCAGATCCAGTTTAGGGACTTTCCTTCAGAACCTGGGGTTGGGAGCTCGAGCTCCTCCTGTGGGCGGGCACCTCTCACGCAGCGGGGGCACTTGGTTCACAGCCATCTACTCGCGCTGAACGCGCTGGGGGAAACACTATCGCCTGGAAATCTGCATGACTCCCGCATGCTGCTCTTGTCCCAGCAGCAGGATGGCGAACTATTTTAGGCCAGACCTCTGTGTGACCTTAGACAAATCACGCAACTTCCTCCGCCCCAAGCAAGGGAGTTAAAACTGATTAAGTCTGCAGTTCAACATTCAGAAAGGCTTCGTACTTACAGGAACCTGGCCCCACCACATTCCCTGTGCTACCCTCCTGTGCTCATGCTCTTCACACAGGTAAGGTGTTGCCGCAGACAGGGGCCCTGGCCGCTGCCAGAGCCCCGTGAGCCAGCCAGGTGCCTCTGGGTGTGTGTGCGGGGGTGTCTGCGGATGAGCCTGCCTTGCAGACTTCGGAGCCGCCTGCAGGGAGAGGCAGGTCTGGGGGTGGGGCTTCGGGAGCCGTGCCAGGCCGGGTGGAGCGGGGGGTCGGGGGTGGCCACTCACACTTGACCATGATCATGTAGACATCAATGGTGCAGATGGGGGGCTGCGGGAGGCGCTCTCCCTTCTCCAGGACGGTCGAGATCTCACTCGCGGGGATCCCGTCATAAGGCTTGGACCCAAAGGTCATCAGCTCCCAAACGGTGACTCCTGAGGGGAAGAAGGGGTTGCTTGAGGGTCAGTAATAACCACGGCACCTCGTCTGGAGCCATCGCTTTGACATACTGTTTGTGGCGTCTAAAACTCAGGTTTCTGTGGCCTTGGAAGCCTCAGTTCACCTCTGTAAAGTGGGACGATGACAGCACGTGTCTCAGAGGATGGTTCTGCGGACCAAACGAGAT
This sequence comes from Sus scrofa, assembly GCF_054392235.1. Taxonomy (NCBI): domain Eukaryota; kingdom Metazoa; phylum Chordata; class Mammalia; order Artiodactyla; family Suidae; genus Sus; species Sus scrofa. The sequence goes on from NW_028146962.1 coordinate 61,733, forward strand.
AGCAGCACTGACTCACGTTCAGACGACGTAAGGCAAAAAAGCGAGCGGCCAACAAACAGTAAGAGCAGCAGGGGCACCACCAGCACTCTGGAGTGGAAGGGCTGGCGTCTGTGGAGCAGGAGTTATGCACCCAGACCTCGGCCCCAAGTGGCTCACCAATAGGGTTGTGAGCTGTGTTCTCAAAGAACAAAGAAACTGGAGAGAGGAGTTCTCGTCGTGGTACAGTGGAAGCGAAGAGTCATGAGGTTGAGGGTTCGATCCCTGGCCTCGCTCAGTGGGTTAAGGATCCGGTGTTGCCCTGAGCTGTGGTGTAGGTCGCAGACTCGGCTCGGATCTGGCGTGGCTGTGGCTATGGCTGTGGTGCAGGCCAGCAGTTGTAGCTCCGATTGGACTCCTAGCCTGGGAACCTCCATATGTCACAGGTGCGGCCCTAAAAAGACAAAAGGCAAAAAAAAAAAAAAAAAAAAAAAGAGAGACTGGAGAGAAACCCCCTGTGTTCCTTTTGATAAGTACAAAAGTCCCACACTTTCTATTTCACCATCAAGCAATCATCATGACTGAAAAATCAAAGCAGGAGTAATTTGAGAACTGGGTGATTTTCACACCACCCCCAAGTTCAGATGGTCCTTCTATCTCTGTGCCGCCTCCATGGAATTCTCTGCTCCGGAAACACACTAAGGCAGTGGGGAGGGCGGCCCCACCTGCACAGCAAGGTGCCATGGGTGCCACTTGCGAGGACCACAGTGGGTCCCCAAACTACACAGGAAGGGCCCAGACACAGGGGCCAGGGGCTTCCTGATGCCCAGCTGGTCTAATGACCCCTCCTCTCCGGAGCCTCTAAACGGGTATTATCACAGGCCGGCATGGGTTTTCCAAAACCAGGTGGCCGGAGTTAACCTCAGAAGGCAAAGCTGCAAAGGAAGCAAAGCAGTCCGGGGACAAGAAATCAATTTCCTTCCCACCACAGCGTCCGTATGGACTCAAGGAAACAGCTCGTTTCCAAGCTTTATAAAGTCCATCAGTTCTCCTCTCACTAGGTTTAACCACCGCAATCAAACATGCACAGTGGATTCCCACAGGAAGGCAGGCTTTCCAGGCTTGTGAACAGGTGGTGAAAGAGGGCAACATGTGCGCCTGGCTGTGGGTTCGAGCAGCGCAGGAAGGTGCTAAGAATTCCCTCGTCTCAACTCTGGAAACTAGAGAGTGGAGTAACAGAATGTGTTTCTTAGACTGAAAGTTCAGGTTCATGTGTGAGAACTCCAGGGACCAGCAGGTTATTATCACTGACAACACTGTTTCCATGGAGATGAAAGCCCAGGGCCCCCTGGTGACGCTGCCTTCCGGGCTTGGCTGTCACCATCCAAAGGGATTAAGTCACGGAGCTTGAGAGTTTCATTTCTTGGGTAACGTGGCCCATGTGGGCTGGGAGTGGGCACACAAGCCCGAGGAGAGGCAGCTGGGCAGCCGGGAAAGGCAGGGGCCAGCCGCTCACGACCCTTCCCACCCCATCTAGGGGTCAGGTTTTGTCGGAACATATCTGGAAAACCGAAGAAGGACGTTGAGCAGAGAAGTGAAAGTCTGCTGTTTTTAACTACGAAACACACTCTCCTGGAGAACTGGTTGGCATGTGCAAAACAAGCCCGGGAGGAGCCCCTGCTCGGGGTCCCTGAGGGAGGGTGGCTCGGGCTCTGTGGTGACAATGACGATGGCTCTGGGCCGTACCAGCAGTGGGAAAAGCAGCACTCCTCTCCATCCCTCCAGGGAAGCAGATATTTCTTGAAAATGACTGAAAATAACAAGGTGACAGAATAGCCCTTATCTACTCCAGGCACTGAGGGCAGCTCAGCTCGCAGGAACCTACGAAAACTCATGTATTCAGGAGTTCCCTGGTGGCGTAATGGTTAAGGACTTAGTGTTGTCACTACTGTGGCGTGGGTTCGACCCCTGACTGGGGAAGGCACTCCTGCATGCTCTGGGTGCAGCCGAATTCACTTCCTCATTCATAGAGACCTCTGTCCTAAGACCACCACTCGCTCCCTGAAAGCACAGCCATGGAGCCGGCGCCTCGTGAAACCTCACTCCTCCACTGGGAAATTCTTCCCAGAAAACCTGACTTGTCACCACCCTTGGTTCACTTCAAGTTCATGGCCAGAGGTCTGGCTGAGTTAGATTTTTCGGGCACAGGCTTTTCCCAGGTTCAAGTTCTTTCTGTGCTGACAGCCGACTGCTGGGTACGGACTTAGATTCAATTTCCTTCCTCGTGTTTTCCGGTATAACAGAAAATTATGCGATTTTGCAATCCTTAGTCACGTCCAGGACGACGGCACGTACAATGTAAACCCCACAGCACCGGCCAGCAGGGCACCCTCGGGTGACTCACCGTAGCTCCAGACGTCACTCTGGTGGGTGTATACACGGTGCAGGATTGACTCTAGAGCCAGCCACTTGATGGGCACCTGGGGACCACGAAAGAATGAGACAGCAACTAGCTTCCCTCCCCGAGAACTGAATGGCTCCCGGACAAAGGTGAGAAGCAACCCCCACCCCCTGACCCCAACCAGCCCCCAGGCCCAGTGGGAGGAGGTGTGAGCCTAGCAGAGAACAGGGCCTCTGCTGAGCCCCAGAGCTCCGAGCCCTGGGTCTGCGGGTTGTTCTGTTGGTCATGTCTGTGTGTGTGGGTGTCTATGGGACCGGCCGCCTGGAGCCACATAGGCTGGAGTAAAACTTGCGGGGGGCCCAGCTGATCCAGAGTGTTCTGGAGGGCGTAGCAGGAAGCCCCCCGGAGGACCCCAGGGCTGTCTGAGAGGAAGAGGCCGACTCCAGCCCTGCTAGCACCCTCGGGAGCTCCTGGACAACATGGGGTGCTTTCTGTGCTATTTCCCAGCTGTTCTTCTGATGGGCATTTCCCTGGAACAGGCGGCTGAAACCTAACCTCAACAAATGACTAGCATCTGTGCTACCTCTGGCTTCAGGATGTGTCAGGAACATCTGTACTCGCTTTCCCTGCAAATCCTGCTGCCTGACTACACTGCGAGGGGGCAGCTGGGACCTCACCCAGGGCAGCCCCTACGTCAGGTGGTCTGCGGGCAGAGAACGCAGCCCTTCCCTGAGCCAGCCCCTCACTTTGCCTCCTTCCGCGTGGTACTCTTTCTCCTCGGCGCCCAGCAGCTTGGCCAGCCCGAAGTCAGTGATCTTGACATGCTGCGGTGTCTTCACCAGCACATTCCTGGCCGCCAGGTCTCGGTGCACCAAGCGCCGGTCTTCCAGATAGTTCATGCCCTGAAACACGGGGCCGCGCAGTGAGGGTTGAGGGACTAGTGGCTCGTGGAGAGCAGAGCGGGGACCAGGCGAGGGCAGAGGGTGGGCGTGTCATGCCCCAGCGCAGGGCTTGGTGTCATCTAGGCAACAGCCTCTACGGTCCGATCAGGGACTGCCCTCAAGGGACACAGTCACCTACAACTAGAAACATTAGCAACCATCTGTCCACTCCATGGATGAAACGGTGAGGAGATGAAGACGTAATGAGCTGCTGACTTATTAACTTACCCCCATCCAGGTAATCAAGTAGCAAACACAGGTTAACCAAGTAGAGGAAGCCAGTGACAGAGCAGGAGACCTGCTGGCAGGTTGGGATGCGGCTGGACCCTGCCCAGGAGGGCCTGCCGCCACCTGCCTGGCCTCTCCTCCCTGCGTCAACGCCTCTGGGGCGCCCACTGCCTCCCCCCGGATGCGTGGCTTGGAGCCCACTCTCCTCGCCGTGCTGGGCAACCTTACGTGATTCACCACCACGGAGGCTTTCTGCCCTGTTCCCCCCACCCCTTTTAAACTGAAATCACGTGGATATTGAATCTGCTTTTACAAGATGCCCCCCCACCCCCCCGCCGCCACCCCTGGCTGCCTCCGTAATTCTGCTGTCATCACCACCAAGGCTGCAAGAGAGAGAAAGAATATTTGAGAAGCACCCAGCACAGTGCCTGGCGCACAGTGAATTTCCAGATGGGCAGTAGTCCCGTTGCTGTGGCTGTGGCGTAGGCCGGTGGCAACAGCTCTGATTAGGCCCCTGGCCTGGGAACACCCACATGCCGTGGGTGTGACCATAAAAAGGATGAAAGACAAAAAAAAAATTAAATTAAATTAAAAAATAAAGAGAGGATTCTAGGAGCTCCTGTCATGGCTTAGTGTTTAATGAACCCGACTAGTATTCACGAGGATGTGGGTTCGATTCCTGACCTTGCTCTGTAGGTTAAGGATCCGGCATTGCCATTAGCTGTGGTATAGATTGCAGATGAGGCTCGGATCTGGCATTGCTGTGGCTGGGTTGTAGCCAGGCGGCTACAGCTCTGATTCGACCCCTAATCTGGGAACTTCCATATGCCTTGGGTGTGGCCCTAAAAAGGCAAAAAAAGAAAAAGAAAAATGGGCAGAAGACCTGAATAGACATTTCTCCAAAGAAGACATACAGATGGCCAACAGGCACATGAAAAAATGCTCAACATCACTGATTATTAGCGACATGCAACTCAGAACTGCAGTGAGACACCTCCTCACCCCAGTCAGCATGGCCTTCATTAGTACGTCCACAAACAACCAATGCTGGAGAGGGTGTGGAGAAACCTCCCACACTGTTGACTTAAATGTAAATCGGTACAACCACCATGGACGACAGCATGGAGGCACCTCAGAAAACTAAGTCTAAAACTACCACATGATCCTGCAGTCCCACTCCTGGGCATATATACGCACAAAACTTTCATTCAAAAAGATACAAGCACTTCTATGTTCACTGCAGTATTATTAACAATGGCCAGGAGATCGAGACAACCTAAACGTCCACGGACAGATGAGTGGATTAAGATGTGGTGTATACACAATGGAATACTACTCAGCCACAAAAAAGAACAAAATAATGCCATCTGCAGCAACATGGATGGAACTAGAGCCTCTCATACGAAGTGAAGTGAGTCAGAAAGAGAAAGACAAATACCATATGACATCACCTATGTCTGGAATTTAATATATGCTATAAATGAACCTACCTACCGAAAAGAAACAAACTCATGGACATGGACAACAGACCTGTGGTGGCCAAGGGGGAGGGAATGGGATGGACTGGGTGTCTGGGGTTAGGAGATCCAAACTATTGCATTTGGAGTGGACAAGCTATGAGATCCTGCTGTATAGCACAGGGAACTATACGTAGTCCCTTGTGATGGAACATGATGGAGGATAATGTAAGAAAAAGAATGTATGTATATGTATAACTGGGTTACTGCTGTACAGCAGAAATTGACAGAACACTGTAAATCAACTATGATTTAAAAAATAAAAAAAAAATACTACCAGGCTATTTGTGGGATCTTTAACATTTTTCTTTCCTTGGAAAAACAACAAATAAGTGATTCTTATGTCTCACCTGTACTACCTAAGAAAGCTCCTGAATGTTTAAGATGCTGGGGCTTTTTTTCTTTTTCTTTTTCTTTTTAGGACTGAACCTGCAGCATATGGAGCTTCCCAGGCTAGGGGTCAAATGGGAGCTGCAGCTGCCGGCCTATGTCATAGCCACAACAACACCAGATCCAAGCTGCATTTGTGACCTACGGAGCAGCTCATGGCAATGCGGATTCTCTCTTCTCAGTGAGAGAGGCCAGAGATTGAACCTGTATCCTCGTGGCTACTATGCAGGGTCCTACCCTGCTGAGCCACAATGGGAACTCCTATGCTGTCTGTTCAAAATGGTTCCCTTGCTAGGGTGTCTCAGGTGCCAGGAAATAAGATGAATGGGCTCATGTCTACCAGATGCTTCCCTGGAACTTCCAAACTAGGAATTATTATTTAGGAATGGAGTGTGGAGAGGGAGAGAGAAGTGGGGCTGAGAAAATGCTTCCAAACAGAGGAGGACTTCCACTCACTGGCCCCTCTGCCCGTCAAGGGGCTCCTGCATCAGCATCCGACCCCTGTGATCCATTAAACCCACAAGGAGGACTTCGGGGGCACTTCCAGTTCTGTTTAATTCTCCCTGTGGACTCTCATCCTGCTGCTTTCAATGCCTAAAAGAGAATTTGTGCACTGGACCCATGTGCTACAAACCCTGTTGAAGCTGAAGGGACAGGGGTAAGAAGAGCAGCTGACAGCTCTGAGCCAGCCCCCAACGCCCCAGGCGGAGGCCGTGGGCCCGGCCTCCGGGTTCAGAGTCTAGGCTGGGGCCTCACAGACCAAGGGCTCGGAGTCCCCAAGACCTCCCCTGAGATGGTGACCTCAATTTCCTGCTGGGGCCTCCAAGTGAAACTTGCCTGCTGACCCAAAGACTGCTTCAGATTCCAAAGAAAACGACCACAAGAACAAACAAACAAACAAAAACCCAGCCAACACCCCAGCTCCTCGGCCCATGCTGCTGAGTAAGTCCATGGACAGAACCTGACGATGGATTATGCCCCAGCCCCTCTCTCTGGTCCTTAAAGAACCAGAGCAACTGCAATAAAGTCTGAAAAATGTTCTCAGCATCGCGGTCTTCAGAGAAGGCTTGGGAAAGGGGAGAAAAGGGCGGTTCACATTCTGGAGCCACGGCTAATCAGCCAGAGGGGTTTAAATCAGAGACACTCTGGGGACAAGATTAGAGTCATTGAACTTAGATAAAACTGGATTCCTTGCGCTCAGTCTCACATTAACAGAGGCAATTTGAAAGGCCATCTCACTGCTTAGCAGTTATACTTTAACCAGGCACCAAGATAAGGGCCCTGACACGGCTCAGGAACTCCCAGAATCTGAACAGAGGCCACGGGAAGCAGTGTCAGTGTAAAAGCCCCTGGGCCTCTCGGAAATGCCTGTCCTCAATTCTTCTTGGAGACCTCGCTAAGTTTAACGAATGTATGTATATGGTCGGTTAACGCAGGACAGCTAGGATGGGTATTAATATACTGGGGCTAATGGGGATCCGGAGAACTGCCTGGGCCCTGATCACAGAGGAGACACGGGCACTTCACGAGGGTTTTCAAGACTTTCTTGACACAACACCCACGTTAAAAGAAAGGCCTGACACTTACAGACTTTTCCCAGGCTTTGCAGCACCTACAAGTCCTGGGCGGCCCAGAGAGGGAGGCAGGGATCGCCTATATTTTAACCACCTGTGGGGAGGCGGGAGCACTGACCTGGCCAATAGGAGAAGGCGAGGTGGGACGCGGAGGGAACAGAGGGCCCGGCAGAGTAAAGCATGGACCCCTGGCCCCACCCTCAGAAGAGGCGGGGGAGCCAGAATTTCTTATTCCAGACAGAGGCGGAGCAGCGCCAAGCCCTGCTGTGTGGCTGGAAGGCCAGCTCAGCTCACAGCCCTTGGCGTCTGCTTTGCCCAGGGCATTGAATGCTGATGGAGAACCTGGCCTTGGGAGCAAGCCTTGCCTCACTGCCCTGACGTAAAACAGTCTACGCAGAGGGCTCAGCGAGCTGATCCCCAGGGTGCACTCAGGCCCGCACCAGGCGCATGCTCCAGCGGTGCCGGCACTGCCCCAGTTCTTCCCAAAGACCAGTGAATCCTCTCTTCTCCGCCCTTCTTCCTTCAATGACCTTGACTGAGGCTGCCACCGTGTCCTGCTACCCTGAAGAAGCCTGATCATGGAGTTCCTGTCGTGGCTCAGTGGTTAGCAAACCCGACTAGTATCCATGGGGACGCAGGTTCAATCCCTGGCCTCCCTCGGTGGGTTAAGGATCCGACGCTACTGGGAGCTGTGGGTGTAGGATCGCAGATGCAGCTCGGATCCCGAATTGCTGTGACTGTGGTGTAGGCCGGCAGCTGTAGCTCTGATTCGACCCCTAGCCTGGGCACCTCCATATGCCACGAGTGTGGCCCTTAAAAGATGAAAGAAAAAAAAAAGAAGCCTGATCATGAGCAAATATCTGTGTGGCGCCCTCTGCTTTCATGATGAGGCTGGACCTGCAGGGCCCCAAGGAGTCTCCTCTCCCCGCCAGCTCCTGCCCTGTGCCTCACCTGCTCAGCAGCCCTCAGCGTCCCCAGCTCCTCAGATGCCCCCGGCAGAAGGACGGGCTCTCCCCATCTGCCAGACACGGGCCGAGGGGGCAGGGGAAGGGGAGGGGCTGATGCTGCTGGCAGACTGAGCCACCCTGCTGGTCCCCATGTGCGCGGTACAGCAACCTCAGCCCTCCCGGCCCCCTCCTTCCCTGCTACCCTGTTAGCTCTGCGGGGATCTGTGTTCCTTGCGTGAGGAAATGAGGAAATTGGAGAGCTAAGAAATGTTGTCATATGTATTTCTGAAGGCACGGCTACTGAAACCTCTAGGAGTTGGCGAGTACGCTGTAATAATCGCACAGCGATGTCTGGCTTTATAACGACATACTGCAAAGTGACAGTTTAGACTAAGTTCAACTGCAATCTTTCATAGAACAACCTAAGAATAAATTAAAAAGTGATCCAAATAACCGAAATACTTGGTAACTGGATCTGCCGCTGGCCCTGTCCCCTCTCTCTGTCTTACTGCTGGGGGTGCCCGCAGGGTGTGCTCTGCAGTTGAGTCAGCTCTGAGCAGGCGTCTTCTCCAGCCCCATGGATGGAGGCCAGCGGCTGAACCACCAACCCTCAGCAGGATGGGGTCTATGCCTGGAACCTCGCCTTTGGGTCCTGATCTGCACCGGAAAGCGGGGGCTGGGGGTGGGGTGGGGGAGCAGACCAGCCGCGGAGGCCGAGCACCGGGCCCAGACGGGAGGCGGGCACCTGTGCTGCACAGAACAGCCAACGTCTCCCCCACCAAAGCCGAGCGAGCTGACCGGCAACTGCGACCCCTCCAGGCAAATGTCCCTTCTCTCCCGCCCCCGCGCATCTGTCACGACCACGTCATACTCCTTCGACACGGGTTGCCGGCACGGCCCCTGGAATCAGACAGCAGGGCCCGGACAAGCTGCTCCCTCAGAGGCACGGCCACTCTCCTCCGTTAGCAGGACCTGTCTTCCCTTCGCCGTTCACAGGCCCTGAGAGCGCCTACCAATCTGTGGGTGAGGAAAAGACCTGGGGCTTTTTCCGATGAATTTAAACCAAACTACGTACCCGAGCACTTGAAAAAAACAGATCTTTTGAACAGAAAGTTTTTAAAGTCCATCTCTGTGAAGTTTCATCTCTTAGAATGAACCAGGTGGAGTGGTGCTATAACGAAATTTTTTCTGGGCGCCTCCCTCGCCCGCCCACCAGCCACCTTCGAACCTCACCAGGGCCAGGTCAGCACCCGAAACTCACACGAGCTCCCTGAAAACTCACTTCTGTGAGATCTGACTCTGAGCAGGGCGGTAAGAAAGCTCTGTGGTCCCCGAGGCAAAGGACGGACCGCTCCCAGCCAAGGTGGCTGATTCCTGCAGGGCTCTGCAGCAGTGTCCTCTGCGGTGCTCTAAGCCTGGGTGGCAGCAGTGTCCCCCAAACCAAGCTGAGGACAGCATCTCTTGGATTAGAACATTTTAGGGGATTAGTGTGTCATCTAATTATGTGGGGATTTACTAGCTGATTTAAATAGCCAGAGAGAATGGATACACTTTCGGAAGCACCTAAGTTGCTCCCAGCAAGGGAGAGCTCCCGCTGGCTTCCTGAGCCAGGAGCTGAGGAAGTGGTGGTCAAGCAGCAGGTCAGGTCTCCCTCCGCAGCCCCCGGAGACCTGAGATAGAATCCACTCTCTGCCGGATGGGAGGGCAGGCGTCTCTGTTCTCCCAGCCCACGCTGATTTCCTCCAGGGGCCATCTCTGTCTTGTTTTATTGGGGTTTTTTCCCTTTTGCCTGGGTGATACAATTTTATTTGTCCTCCTAGTAGTTGAGCCACGACAATAAACTTGCCTAACATTGCCCAGCTCTCCATCAATACTTGGAAAACTTCCCAAAAGAACCTGTGCCTTGGTGAATCAATGAGGGCATTTATAAATCAATAAATCCCACTTTGAAGATGCCAGCATGTTTAGTTTTTCATCAGCCCCTAATGTTTCTGGGTGGTTCCAATTCTAACTGTTGGGTAAACAGTCACTAACCCAAGAGAAAATTTCTCTCTTTGCAACTGTGGAAACCATGACTCTACCCCCCTCCGGGGACAGACACTACATCCCTACAGCTATCCGAGGACAGCGGAATAGGTTTCTCTCGAGAACGAAGCAGCTGGATCACAGACCGAAGCAAAGAGCTGCAGCACGAAGGGGCTTCAGCAAAAGCAAATCGAAACAAGGAGCAACAGGCAGAGCCGTGGGTTTCAATACCAAGACGAGACTGAGTGACAGAGGAGCGTCCTGGAAAACTTTCAGGCCCTGGCAACTCCCCTTGGGAACTCTGGACACGCGCCCTCATCAGGCTTGTCCTGGGCCGAGCTGCTCTCATCCTGCGGTGGGCTCTGCCGTGAGGTGTTTGTTTTTGCCTCACGCTTGCGGAAGACTGGTTTGGGGGCCAAATGGACTCCCGTTTATGCAGACACTGGGCGGGCAGCAGATTTGAGCGTGAGATCGCAAAGGAGATAAGGGAAAGGCTGTGGACAAGAGAGGGCCCGGAGCAGGAGGTGCTGCCGTGAGGAGAGGCAATACGGAGCCGAAGACAGCATTCTGCTTAGATTTTGGTCACTAATCTAACCTAAGTTCGTCAAAAAATGTGGGAAAAACCAGAAGAGTGAGCATGAGGTGCATCCTGGAGCCAAGCAGGTGCTTCGCAGAGGCCACCAGTGCCACCCTGCAAAGAGCCATCTGCAGCCAACGAGACTGGGAGCACGGACAGCTCGCCTGAGGACAGCCAGAGCTGAGACGTGGAGCCACGGGAGCCACGAGCCTGGTTCTGAGGCAGGCAAGACTTGCGGGGCGGTGTGTCCTGTCACGTGAAAAGTCATGTCTGTGGAGCTGCAAGTTGACACAGGTAAGGAGAATGATAAATATCTGGGCACTCTCTGGGGAGCTGGGCCTTCTCCACCAGGCAGGAGGCGACGGCCACAGGGTGCAGAGTTCTGGATGCCCTGCCCGAGGTGGACGACAGCCAGGGCACGGCTCTTCGAGTCCCTCCCAGCTTCACATAAACACGTCAGCACACCTGATCTTCCCCGACAGCAACGTGCGCTTTTAAAAAGTAAGGCCAATGAAGCAACGCCACAGGGAGAGCCTGGAGTGGGGCTCTCTCTCTGGCGACTCTCCCACCTCAGACAATCAGAGAAGCGACTGAGGAGGCATCTCTGGGGTCTGGAGGCAGGACACGAGCAGACCTCCAGGAATAATTCTTTTTTTTGGTCTCGCCCATGGCATGTGGAAGTTCCCAGGACAGGGATCAAACTCATGCCACAGCAGTGACAACACCAGATCCTTATCCTGCTGAGCCACCAGGGAACTCCACGAGAGAGTAACTCTTTATTCAATGAGACCTACTCGGGGTGAGCACCTCCTGCCCACATCAGCCACTGTACTGGGTTGAAGAGTGTCCCCCCATTTCCTGTCTACCCAGAACCGCAGAACATAACCTTATTTAGACAGAGGGTATGGCAGATCGAAACAGTCAGAGATCTTGAGATGAACGCACGTTGGCTTTAGGGACGATTTTATCTTTCTTTTTTTCTTTTGTCTTTTGAGGGCCACACCTGCGGCATATGGAGGTTCCCAGGCTAGGGGTCCAATCAGAGCTACAGCTGCCGGCCTCCACCACAGCCACAGCCACGCGGGATCCGAGCCGCGTCTGTGATCCATACCACAGCTCATGGATCCTTACCCCACTGAGCGAGGCCAGGGTTCGAACCTGCAATCTCATGGTTGCTAGTCAGAGTCGTTAACCACTGAGCCATGACGGGAACTCCCGATTGTATCTTTTAAAGGAGGGGTGGTCTGGACTCAGACGCGGGGAAGGAGGCCATGAGGATGGAGATAGGAAGCAAAGCGATGAGTTACAAGCCAGGAAATAACTCCTGGACCAGTGGGACCAGGGGAGCCTTCAGCGGGAGGATGGCTCTTAGGACACCTTGACCTGGGACTTCTGACCTCCAGAACTATGACAGAATAAATTTCTATTGTGGCAAGCCACTAAGTTTGTTGCAAGTTTTGGTGGCAGCCCCAGGAAACTAATAGACAGAGAAACCACCTTTTCATGAAACCATAGCATCCAATGCACACAGGCGCTGCCAGGGCCATTCACTAACCACGGCCCTGTAACTGCCCTCTTGCTTGGCCAGGGTTACTGCTGTGAGAAGGACAAGAATACCAGGTGATACGCGGGGGTCTGAGAGGGCACCCCTCTCTCCCCAGGTGCTGGGAGTCTCAGGGCTGTGGCAAAGGGGCAGAGCAGCGCCCCAAACACGACTTCATGCATCTTACGTTGCCTTCCGTGTCTGCGGGGCATTGGGTGAACGAGCTCAGCGCACCCTCGGGGTAATTCCGCAGGACCATCTGCACTGCCAACCTGGGTGGGGGGGTCAGGACCTGGACAGGATGCCCTGCCTCCAAGGACCCCACGTGGTCCTAACGCCTACCCCGGGCCTGGGGGAGGAGAGGCTAGGGTGGGGCCTCCCCACAGCCCCTGGGTCACTAAGAGGAACATATACCCACTGTCAGAAGAGACAGAATTTAGCAAGTCGGGCTGCAAACTACAGAGGAGTGCTGGGCATAAGAGGGAAGAGGTGTGAGATCAACGCCAAGACTTTGTGAGGCTGCGCGAGCACGTGGCCTGCTGCTCTGTCCCTGGCCTCAGCTCATGGCGAGGGGCGGCACCTGGCCACTGTCTGCCCCTCAGCCCCTCCCTGGCTCTGGATCTAGCCTGTCGACACGGGGTAGGTTCAGCGCCCCGGTAGCCGCGGAAGTATCTGTTCCCCTCCTGTAGCCTGTGCTCAAGCCTCAACCTGGTTTGCTGGCCTTGTTATCAAGTCCTGCCTTGGTAAAAGCCACACGCCTCCCTGCCACACGTGACTGCAGTGTCCAACGAAAAGAATGTCAGGGAGATGAGAACCAGCATCCAACCGTACTGAACCGTTCAAGTCTCAATGTGCGGCGGGCCAGATGCTGACCTGACGTAAGAGCATCAATTCAACTTAACCCCAAAGAAAGACAAGTCTGCTCTGCACACGCGCACGTGCACCTGCCCCCCCAACGGCAGAGTCTTGGTTATCCCACGAGGAGACTCTACCTGCGGACTTCCTGTTGCCTTTATCGCCCCTCGCCGCCTCTCTCTGGGACTCTCACCAGGGACCCTGTCATCCTGTGGTGACACCAAGCCCTGCCAGTGCTGCTTCACGCTCTCCCCACCCAGGCGAGCTGCAGGCCACGGCTCAGAGGCTCTCGAGCCGTCGATTTACCTTTGCGATCTGCACACACCAGTTGAGCAGGTGCTGGGAGCCGATGTTGTCCTTGTGCTCGCGGACGTAGTCCAGGAGGCAGCCGAAGGGCATGAGCTGCGTGATGAGCTGCACCGTGGAGGTCAGGCAGATGCCCAGGAGGCGGCACACATGAGGATTGTCCACACTGGCCATCACGTAGGCTTCCTGGGGGAGGAGAGCCAGGCACGTGAGAGAGGCTGGCCCGCCCATGGGAGCTAAGGGAGAGCCAGACAGGACCTTTCCAGGTGAAAAGGCCGAACGTGATTCTCAGCTGGGAGCACGCGACGGCCCAGGAAGCATCTAGCACAGCAGGAACATGGGGTCTCGCCCCCTCAGAGCGCACCCACAGACCCCGGGCGGCGCTCACTGTTGCCAGAGCGCTGGGGAGAAGGAGACCTGATGTCTCTGTGTCTGGGTGCTCCTGGGTCGTCACAAAGACTCCAGCTCAAGGTCAACGACGCGACCTCAGGGCCGGTAGGAACGCACACCGGGCCTCCGCCTGAGAATGACCTGCCTCCGCCCGGAGAGGAGGGTTCTGGGGAAGGGACCTCACTCTGCCCGGAGCTCCACGGGCTTGCTCAGCGCCAAGCCCTTCCTGCAGGCCCGCTCTGGGCGCCATGCAGACGGAGGAAGTTAGACTTGCAGCGACGGAGGAGCCACCCAGGGGCCACTCCTGAATAGCCGGTCTGTGCACCCCACCTCAGTCTCGGGAGGGAGAGCACCCCATCCCCCTTCTGCTGCCAGAGGCTGCCAGGCAGGAGCCTTGTATGACACAGCCCCGTTTTAACCCTTCCCAGGCGGAGGACGCTGGTCTCACTCACAGCCACGCACACAGCTGGGCCTGGCTTCTGTCTGACTGAGCATGAGGGACTCCTCCCTCTCTGGCCATAAGCCCCTCTCTTTCCCTTGGGGACACTGGGGTGGTGACACTGTGCAGAGGCAGAAGAATCACCTGGTCTCCAGGACAAAGTCTGGGGGCCCTTTCTGCATCTTCCCACTGTGTGGGGAGTGGGCTCTCTGCCCAGAAGTGAGGGCAGCCTGGGCCAGGTGACAGCACCGAGGGTGGCTGCCACAGGAGCCACAGGAGCCGACAGAGACAGGGCTGGGGTCCAGCGGCACATGTACATATTCCTAAATGCAAATGTGGCGGCCCCAGGTTCTGGCCTTAACCCTTTTTCCGGCCTCACTGTTCCTGGAGGCTCTGCAAAGGCTCCTGACCTCTGCAACGCCCACCTCCCAGGCCTGCCCACCCTCAGGAGGGCCTTGCCTGGAATGCCCTTCGACCTCCTCTGTCCCTGGCTAACCGCTCCTCAGAGGAGCCGCCCTAACACCCAAGCTCCATTCTGCTCTCCTGGCATCTTGCAGATTTTTCCCGGAGCTGGGGCAGAATGGGGCGCAGGCTCAGCTGTGCTGTGTGAATTGCTGGGGGCGGGGGGGGGCGGGTACCGCCGCAACCCCCCACATCCATTCCCGCTTCATCGTGCCAGCAGCCTAACACCCCTCTAGGCACACAGATGCCTCGAAAATGCCAGGGGTGAACTACCGAGAAATCATACATAGCCAGAAATTCAAAGCTAATCAGAGACCAGGCCACTTCCACGAACAAAAGAAACCCACAGCTTTGAGAGCTGCTACAGGAAGTCCACCTGGACACTTCCCTGGGCGGTGCCCCGCTCCCAGGCTGCCCCCTGTGCTGTGCCCCTCCTTGTGCAGTGTCGGGCAGGGAGCGGTGCAGTGCTTTGCACCTTCAGGCTGCTTACAAAGCGCCAGGCGGAGAAGGCCCGCAAGCAGTGTCTTCTGAGGCCGTTGTTTGTCTGAAAGGAAAAGTGAGGCCCAGCGAGGCTGGAAGACCGTGCCTCAGACCAGGGCACGGCCCGCCTACCCCGAGGTTGTCACCCCCTGGTCACCCATGCACCTGGGAGGGTGGCAGTGCTAGACCTCATGACACGGGGCGCATGTATAAATCTGTTCTGCATTCTCTCTCCATTGCCTGCCCTAAATTTAAACTGGAAAGTTGGTGGAAAAATTAATAGGCCAGGCAACTGCCGGAAAAGCACAAATCTCATTTCTCCTCCGAGTCTGGGAAGCTGTACAACCATCACACCAAAGAAATCCCCTGGCTGCTCCTACTTTCTCAAGATCTGGTTGAGATCTGGAAACAGGCTGTACTCGTTTCAGAGGGAGAAAAAGTGACAGAGCAGAGCAGTGTGACAGCCCGTCTGCTGTGGGGCCCGAGGCGGACCCAGACCTGGGGGTCAGCGACAGAAGGCCAGCATGGGCACTGGGCCACCCGGAGCCTGGAGCCCCGCCAGGGCCCTGCTCCTATTAAGAGCAGATGGGGAACAGAACCAGGTCATCTCCCTGCACCCCCAAGCCTAGGCGAAATGGGGCGTCCTGATCACTGAGCGGGAGTTCACGTGAGCTTTGCTCGGAGCTGTGTCTCTTGACTCTCAGGGCGCACCGTGACCTCTGGAAAGAATGCCTGCGACTGCGTGGCCTCTCTGTGCGGCAGCCCTGCCAGGCACGGCTTCCAAGGCCGAGGGCAGAGTCACGTTGCAGGAGGGCCTCTGAGGCTGGGTGACCTTGAAAGTCCGCTATGTTGTCAAGATGCTGGTTGGTGCCTCCCTTCTCCCTTCCTTCTCCCTCGTCTGAGAACTAGTTTAAGTCAAAGATCAGGGAAAGGGGTTTCACGACGTTTTCAGCTCCTTCGGGAGAGGCACGGGCCTGACTTTAAGGAGGAGAAGGAGCCGCCTCTCTCTCTGAAACTGTCCCAGTAACTCAGCCACTACTGACAGCGCCGTGTGCCTGGGCTCTGGGGTGTGCGGGCTGGACCTCGGAGCTGGCCTGGCAGCCACTTACAAACATCCTGAAGGCCACGAGCAGCATCTGTGCTGCCCTGTTCTGCAACTCACTGCTGCACCCCATAGACACAGCTGCCCTCCCGCCAGGGCCCTGGCGGCCGCACCCCCCCTTCTGGGGATGGCTCTGGGAAGGTGCCCAGCAGTGGCAAGGCCTCAGGCCTCAGCCCTCGGGGAACAGCCCAGCAGGTGTTAAAGCAGCCAGAAGACACAGAAAAAAGAGACCAGGGCTGCCACAGGACACAAAGACAAGGAGGAAAAAAGACGAGCAGGACACAGCAGGACCGGAGGAAAGTGGGCTTCACAGCTTTTAATCTTGTCCATCGTTACTTTCTCTTCCACCCCAGCTCTGCCCCCCAGAGGCAGGTTTCTTCTAAGCTGAAGGTCCCTAGGGGCCGTTTCCGGGAGACCACCTGCTTCCCGGGGCATAACCACTGCCTCCGGAGTTGTCCTTATTGCGCACAGCAAACATCATCGGAACTCACCCCTCCACGTCATTTTGTGGAAATGATTAGAATGTCTTTAGCGATTAAAAAAATGAGTTTAAGGAAGCGAGTTCTGCAAAAAGATCTCTTTAACATTGAAGGGGAAGGAGCTGATGGTGTGAGTGAAGAGATGCTATAAATCACTTGTTCACTGTGCTTCTGTTACGTTCTGTTGTTACGCTATGTTATGACATTACATCAACAGACTCCACAGTAAACTGTAAACCATTAAAATGCAAGACAACTTTTCTTGATATGCATCACGTCAAAAATGCATGAGACTTTGATTGTATGGACATGTCCTGTCTCACGTGGAAATGGCCGAGCGGGGGTAGGCTGCCTGGAGAAACGGGGATGGGGCGAGAGGGTGCACCTGGGGAGACCTCGAAAAGCCCAGGTTGGCTCTGCTTGCCATGCGTTCTGTGGGGAGATTCCACTGGGGGAATTACATTCGCCTTTGTCCTTCCGGGCTGGAAGATAAAGTGAGTTGTCCAGATTTTCGAGTCCGCAAAGGCAATCATTTTCCTTTTCCTTTGACTATTTCCCTCACTCACTGCTGAGGCCTCTTCCACCTCCACTTTCACTGGCTCTGCTTCAGGACCACAGAAGGAGAAGCCCGCCCCGCCCACAACAGGAGGAGGCCAGTGCTTTAGCCCGGGACCCTGAGTGTGTCCACCGGGGCTACCTGCACAGCCTCTGCTGAGCTCCAGGATGGCCCCTCTTTCTAAGAGTGCCCAGCCCCTCACCGAATAGTGGGGGTCCAGAGAAGGTGGAGAAAGTTCAAGAGGATCGAAAGTAAAAGCTTGGACAATAGTCTTGTGAGGTATTTCAAAGACTCCATCAAGTTGTATCAGCAGACAACATGGGAAATAAACAAATTATTTTGAGAAAAGTACTGAAGGTGAACCACAGGTTATAGAGTATTTAGAGCATTAAACTGCTAATCCTGGGCACCTTTAAAAAGCCACTTCAAAGATGAGATATTTGGTGGAACGAAACGAACATGCATTTCAGAGTCAGAAGCCACATGACCCTGAGCAGGAGACTTCACGCCTCCAATACTTCATCAGAAGCACGACAAACACAACGCCTACAGCCACGTGAGCCCGCCGGGGGCACAGAGACAGCCACTGGTGGGTGCCCAGCGACCACGGGTTCTATCCTTCTGGGGGCGGTAACAGGTGGGTCTTTATGAGAGAGAATTATACCAACTGTAGCCAGAAGGAAAACAGGCGAAAAGGAACCATTTAGAATGGGGTGATAAGAAAGCCTAAAGCCAGCAGGTGCCGCCAAGAACGAGGAAAGGTGGCCGCTGGTGTCCAGGCCTGCAGCTACAGCTGGAGAACAAGCAGACACTCACGTCAAGAATTTCCTTGTTGGCTTTTGGAGAAGTGGCTTCTCTTAATTCCTTGATAGCCACAGGAATTTTCACCTTCTCACCTTCTGGGATCCAGAGGCCCTGTGACAAAGAGAGGGGAAGACGTTGGTGACGGTCACACAGGTGAGACTCCACTCCTGGGTGGCTGGGCGTCATCAGTGACCCCACCCCAAAGTGCAAGGGGCTGGAGTTCAGCTCTGCACCCAAGGCCGCCAGTGCCAGGAGCTGGCAGCTGAGCAGCTCTTTCGCTGTTGTGTTCCAGGAGTCAGAGCAGTGCGGCAAAACCCCTAGCACGTGCCAGTTATAAAGCCAGGAAGAATCAGCAGGTCCAGAATTCGGAGATTCCAGGTCCAGGCCAAACTGAAATGAGACCTTATGCAAAGAGGATAGAGGAAAGAGGAATGAAGAGGCTTTATCTGGATGCTGCCATGCGGGGGGTGACAGACAACCTTCTTTCAGACTCACAGGAGGCAAGTCCCCCTCTAAGAGCTCACACTGTCATCCACAAAACGTATGTGCCTGTGTACAGGTTTCGCTGCACCACTGTGTGTCACCGTGACTCTAAACGATTCTTCCCCACACCTTGGGAAAAACGCTGGAATTTCCCAAACTCGCAGGGACGCAGAGAGCACAGCTGGGGACCGGGGTCCCGCGCAGACCGGACGGCTCACCTTGTACACCGTGCCGAACGCGCCGGAGCCCAGCACCTTGACCTTTTTGAATTCCGTCTCCTTCAGGATCCTCAAGAGAGCTTGGTTGGGAGCTTCTCCACTGGGTGTGAGAGGCTCAACCAGCTGTGAGAAACAAGGGGAAAGGCTGATGCCCCGCAGCGTGGGGGGGAAGGGGGGCGCCGGGGGGCGGGATCAGATGCGGATGCGACCATGACGCTCTGGCGCGGAGAACTCGCCGCGCCCACTCCGGAGATCCAGACACCTGTTCTATCGAACTGGGTGACAGACACAGTGGGGACGGGGACGATCCCCCATGGAGCTATCCTTAAAGAGAACAGCTCCACTGCAACAAGTGCGGTTTTTCTTTCTGTGCCCAGGCCAATCGGCTGGACTGAGAACACCTAGGGATGGATTTGTTCCATGGCGGTCATTCTGGCAGCCTAGCGGGCCCCTCACCACCAGCACCGTGATGTTTTGAGCTGCGCTGGGTCCTTCCTCCCAGGAACTCCAGGTTCTGACATGGATGCCAGCTGGGACCAGTTTGTGGAATTACAGGGTCAGGGACCACACTCGTCCCAACAGGGCTCAAGAAGGAGCAGCCACTGGCACGGACAGGGGCATTTTCCAAAGCAACATCTCCTGAGTTCAGAGCACCTCCGCAGGCACCTAGGCACAGGCTTCCCCGGGTCTGCGGAGCGCAGGCCCACAGTGGACAGTGCGCCGCGGGTGGTAACCACTCATGGATTCTACTTCTCGTAGAAACGGCCGCATTTTATCGGATTCGTGCACCAGAACGCGCGTGTAAACGCTTGTAATTGACATCCAGCGATACCCCCTGACTTTTTTCCTTTCTAAACAAAGCCCCGACGTGCCACCCACACCTGGAACCCGGCTCTCAGCGCGCGTCCCCAGCCGGCCCCCGTGGCGCGCTCACCTCCCGCTCCTGCAGCAGCCGGCGCAGCGTGCGCTTGCGGACGATGTGGCGCCTGCGCAGAAAGAGGCCGACCCCCAGGGCCAGCACCACGGCCAGAAGCAGGCCCCCCACTATCCCGGTGGCGATGGACGGGATCTTGGGCCTGGAACGAGGGGTAGACACACGGGGTGAGCTTTGCTCTCAGACTCTGTCACTCTGGCATTTTACATGTTTCCTGCCTGTTTTGCTGCAATGCCATCACTTACAACCATCCTGAACGTGGAATATGCGCAGCTTCTAAAGGAGAGAAGACGGCGGACTAGGGGCTCAGGGCAGGGGTTCCGAATTGCTTCGATGGAGGAGCCTCCCCACCCACCCACCGTTTCTGCATTTTTCAAATTGAGGTATTGTCTGGATTCCTCCATAGGACAATTAATATCTTCATCTGTTGATTAAAAAAACATAACTCAAAAAGTAATTCTGACTTCAGTCATGCTTTCCACCTGAGACTGTGACCCCAGCGTAGCAGGCATGAGGGCCTGCCCTCTGCCCACGCCAGACGGATAGTATCTGCTGTCCAGTCTGCACGGAGGACCCTTCCCAAACCCTTAGCCCACCTATCTGTGGGCCGCTGAAACCCTGCGAGGGACGAGGGCCAAGGGAGGAGAAATGGGGTCTCTCCTTGGGAGAACAGGAGGGAGAGGCTGGACACTCAAAGCCTCCTGGGCTTTCGAGATGGACCACGGGCACGGGAAACGCTGTTTGAATGAGCTTCGAGGATTTTGACAGAGAGCAGTGCTGACAAGTGGCTGATGTCACCACACAGCTGCAAACCTCTCCAGCGCGCTCCTGCCCACGGAGCTTGGCGAAAGCAGACACCCCGAATACAGGGTCAAAGCTCACGGAATTAGTAGATTCTGAATTTGGAATCTTTACAGACTGTTGTTCTCAAGCACCTATGCCATCTGAGCGTCTGTCCAACTTCATATTTTCAGGTAAGAATGCTATTGAATATCAACGATTAAACAGCAGCACTGCTGCGCATAAAAATGTACGAACATCCCTCCAAATTCCCCGTAAGTGAGTCAAATGTGCCTCACAACGCTGTGCTCTCAGCGAGTGCGAGAGCTGTCTCGCTGGGCTGCACCCCCTCCCAGTTCACGCAGTTTGAACTAAAGGGCTTGGACCATTTTGAAGGGACACAGGCAGACAGGAGGAGACCTGGTACCAACTGTGTGTTCCATCTGCAGATAGGGGGAGTGAAAAGAAGAAAAAAATGTGAAAGAGCAAGTGGAACGAAGAACAGTCCCTGCTGGGTCCAAGGTGAGGGAGCAATGGGAGAACCGCATCACTGGGGTCCCGACTGCAGCGCGCAGCGAGGCCGGAGCTTGCTGCTGTCCGCGGCTCAGGTGAGAAGGGGTGTAAACGGAAATCTTGACTTTGAGACGCTGCCCTGTTTGTCCCGAACGTTTCATGGCACGGGAGGAAGGCTCAGTTATCTCGGCTGGTTTCTGGGGCCGAGAGCGAGCTGACGATGCTGGGGAAGGGAATTTGTGAACATAAGCAGGGACAGCAGAGATGCCTGGAAGTCTGGCTAGCGGGTGGGGCTCTCAGGAATGGCCGGCGGGAGCCTAGCATATAATCCCATTCCTCGGAAGTCGTGTGAATGCTAACACCACTCTTTCCTCCTGAGGCTCAACAGGAATTCCCAACCCTGCTTTTCTCAGGGCAGCAGTTCAGGCAGGGATGGTAAACTGATCACAACTGAAATGCTGCAGAGAGTCCTGTGGAGCTTTGTCATCCAACAGAAAGGTACTTCAGACTCAGGTTTGCGGGAGGCTGACGGGGTCAGGGAGGAAGAGGAGGAGAAGCAGGTGGAGCAGGAAGAGTCCGGGAGGCTGGTGAGCCAAGCAGCGAGGCAGCTGCACAGACGGGACACCGGGCCGTCTGTGGGGATGCGGCCGCTCACACCCGGTCTCCCAGGGAGGCACGGCCAGCAGTCCAGGAAGGTGGGCTCTGCTAGGGACTCCCCGGGAGAAGCGAGAACCTGCTGGGCAGAGGCAGCGGAGAAAGGGGGAAAGCACATGGCCCTTGACGTCAAACTCTCGGTGGCTTCTGCTCAGGTCTGCCACCCACACAGCATCACCTACCTGTCCACCGCACAGCCCTCGAGACCTGGTCCGACACAGCTGTAGGGGTTGAAAGAGAAATACACATTGCAATCATTTCACTTCTTTAGCATTTTTTCCTGGAGGGTTTTTTTAATTAAATCATAAGGCAACGTATGTTAAATTACTTTCAAATCATTAGAATCACAATGCGTCTCAATGTCGGTTCTTCATTTTTTTATCAGGCCTTTTTTCACCTGTCCTTTCACTCAGCACCTATTTCTGAGTGTCCACTTTGTGACAGGGGTTGTTCTAGCACTGAACCAAGCGGACCATCTCTGGCCTTTGTTACTGAAATGTTTCCCAACAGAGAAGCAGCTGGGAAACAGGGCTGATTTCAGACCCAGAAATGGGCTTTATCCACTTCTATCCACTGAAACATCGCACGTGAAGCAGGGACAGCATTTGTCTTCATGTGACCCTTCAGCAGCTGGTCCCCTCACATGGGGCAGACCATCATCTGTGACTCTGATTATTGGTGATGATGGAAAAGGCAGAATAAATTGGCTTGGAAGTCATTTGTCAACACGAACATCAATAGGAAAACAAAATATTCCAATTAAATGGAAACGGCTGACATTTATGGCCTGGGGAAAGATGAAGAGGCAATTTCAGGGCCAGTGCGTGCTGGACGCCTCCTGTCAACTGGTTCTAATCTAATCTCTCTGTCTCATTCAAAGGGCTCCGATCTCTACTCCACGCCTCTTGGTTTTGCGGGTCTGAGACCTCTTCTCTGTGGAGTCAGGCAACACAGTCTCTGCCCTGCAAGCCTTGAGGGCTTCCTCCCTGCACCAGGGGCTTCTTCAGGCCCTGGAACACACAGGAGTTCTCCTTTTTCACAACTCGTAGATAACAGAAAAACCCCAAACCTAGGAAAACCATAATTGTCAAAGATGAAAAGCATTTGCAAATGGATGACCCCTGATAAAACCAAACCCTATTCAAGATATCCCCCTCACTAGTGCTCTCCCCCAGAACGCCTGTCAGGCTCGGGCTGCAATGGCACAGGGAGCTCTGCAAAGGAGTTCACACTGGAGCTCGGGGGCAAGGAGCCTCTGAAAGCACTGCTGGGGCACCTGCGGGCTTCCAGCAAGAAGCTACCAAAAGTAAGGAGGTCACAGAGAATGAGGCCAGTTTACCTCTGAATAGACAACGGACAGTTAGAGTGACAGGCTAGGGGCTGGGAGACAGGAGCCCCGGGAAAGCTGACGCTGCCCTGCGCAGCTCTGCAAAAATGACGCCGAGTGTCCAGCAAAAGAGGCCGTGTCCTGCTGCCATTTAGTTTTGTCAGAAAAATTATTCCTTCCCTTCTACTTCTTTCTTTTCTGTTACATACATCAAAACAGGCAAAACTGCATATTTTTTAGTTGAATTTATTGTCACAGAAATCTTCTCATTCCTGACTATGAAAATGTGGTCTCACTGAGAAACGCATTTGCTTCTGGAAGCAGCGTGCTCGTGCGTCCTGGTCGGGGCACTGTCACTCCTGGCTGCTGAGTTGTGGTGGCGCCTGGCCTTTCTCAGTGTCCCGCTTTTCCACATGGGGAAAGCGGTGGGCTCGCTCTGAGGCAGCCCGTTTACTGAGGCTGCGCGTATCACACACATGCAAAGAACTGTTTTCGAACTTTCCCTCACCTTCATGCATGTTTCTCTGTACTTCAAAAATTAAATCCATTCTATTATTTAATTCCTTTGGGAGAAGACACAGATAACAAGGCTGCAGAAAGCTCTATGCCCTTCTATCAATGACATGTGCTCACAGACACACACATATACAAACACATTTATTTCCAAAAGACAGAAAAAGGTGGAAAAACATTTATTTTATATGGGTACTATCATTCTGTTTTAGAGAATCTGCTCTGAAATTGCTTATTTGGGGGGAATACACAAAAATACTTTAAGTGAAAAATAGCCAAGTATAAGTTATATTATGCTTTGTAGAGTTTGCAAACAGGTCAATATAACCAGCATGCTGATACACACAAAGGGAAAAATATGAAAAATCTTAAAACTGCTACCAAGCAGGTATTCAGTAAAATTCAAAATCCATTCTAAATTTTAAAAAACAGTTTAATAGTAGGAACAGATGATTATTTCTTCAATGAGATATTAAGGATCTCACACTAATAGCAAATACTGTTTTTTGTGTTTTTTTTAAGCCACACCCACGGCATGCAGAAGGTTCCCAGGCCAGGGATGGAACCCAAGCCACAGCAGTGACAACGCTGGATCCTTAACACGCTGCAACACCAGGGAGCTCCTGCAAACGTTGCTCTTAATGGTGATTCATGACAGCCATTCCCCTACCCTCTGATATAAAATTCTAACCCTAACCCTACTACTACTAGATGTCCACTACTATTGTAGCTGATATCATTCTAGAAATTCTAGCCCTTGTAATATGATCTGAAACATTTGGAAAAGAGATGAAGATACTATTATTGGAGATGATATGACTATTTTCCTGGTAAATTGAAGATCATGAACTCACACACTGATTTCAGAGGAAGTCAGTGAATATATTCCTCCAGCGAAAAATCAGAGCTATCTTGTATTTTAGAGAAAATAAATTAGAAGGTGTACTAGAAAACAAGATCCACCTCACAATCGCGAAAATAATTACAAAATGTTTAGGTAGAACATGAAAGAACAAAACTGTAAAACTTTACTGAGCTAGGAAAGAGGGTATCTGAATCTGTGAAGCAATTGTCCACTCCTGACTTGGAATACAAGCTACTTACTGTAAAAGTGTTAACCCTGCTCAAATTCACGTATTACCGGCTTTCGTTTTTTGTTGTGTGTGCGTGTGTGTCAGACTCGTAAACGATTCCGGGTCCCTGGAATCGGCTGCTGGAGCAGATGAGAGGAAGGCAGAGAGGGGCACCGGCAGGCTCGTGGGAACACCCGGCTCCCGACGTGCTGCCGGGGAGTCTCCCTTCAGTCACCACAGACCAGAACGCCTGGGCAAGGTCACGGAATGTGAGTCCTTCCATCCACCCTCGGGACGCCGGAGACTCGAGGAGGTGACACGATGGAAGGAGCCCAGAGTAGAGTCGTTCCCGAATCACGGGTCTCTAGGCCCAGGCTCTGCCATCTAAATGCAATTAAAATATTGTGGGGAAAATGCTTCAAGACTCCTGATTTTTGGAAGTCTAATTGGAAGGCCCTGCATCCCTACGAACACCAATCAGATGATCACCAGCACTGCACCTCCTTCACCAGCATCACTGCAGCCTCCACCATGCCGGCAGCGGCTCAGCACCTCAGTGCAATCATGATTGAGGACGCTTGTGTTCCAGGCACTGTCTTAAGGACATTACACACACTAACTCAACATCAAAAAAATCCTGTGAGCTATGCAGTATTATTACCTTAATTTATGGATGAGGAAGGTGAGGCACAGAGAGGTTATAACACTCGCCTGAGGCCACACAGCTAGTAAGATGTGGCTCCAGAGAAGAGTAACAGGTCCAAATGAGGTTGAGGATTATGAGAAATACAAGGAAATACGAAATACATATGACAACTCGATTTCTCTTTCTGATTTCTAGCCCAGTTTGATTCTCAAATTTATCATCTTGGTAAATAAGATGCAAACACTCAGAGTGCCTCTGCTAACTGCAGTCAAAATAGTTTTAATTTACCTAGTAACAGCCTAGCTAAAAGAAGGAGCATCTTTAAGCAATATTCCAGGCAACGTTATCTCCTAATAATTATAAATTAATAAAAGAGTCCCACAGGAACCCAGTCACCTGGAAAGAGTTGCTAAAACTGCATATGCTGGCACTTCGCAACGAGCCAAGCACACGACACACAGCACCAGGATCTGCCCACAATCACGTCACTGCTGCTGCCTTGGCTGTGGGGCCGGAACACCTGGAGCAACTGACTCAAACACAAGCCTCTGTACTTTACTGCCTGGAAATTCTGGAGACATCTGCCGTCTATGAATTTGGAAAATGGGAACTATTCTGTCGGGGTGATTTTCCTTCCCAGACCCAGCGCTTCCTCCACTCACCCGTAGGTGCAGTTGGGGTGGCACAGGTGACACACGTGGTTGGCATCCGCAAACTTCCAGATGAGGGTGCTGTTTTCTCCTGCGATTCCCGCGGGGCAGGTCTTGACACAGTGAGGGCCGTCGATGTAGTGAGCACACCGGACACAGCTGTCCGGTCCCTGCACCGAGGTGGGGAAACATTTCATAAATCAGTTATTGATGTCTCTTCCAGGATGGAAGTCACGTCTCACTTAAAATACTTATCCTGAAAAAAGACAGAGTTGAAGTTCTTAAAGTGGGTGAGTTCTGTGATTGTGCTTGTCTCACAGGCCAGTGTTAACAGCTCAGATCAAAGTCCTCCTGACTCCGAATGTGGTCAGTGTACAAAAGCGTAAAAGGAACTCTACTGTGGGCACTGCTGCATTTTCCTGGGGGCATCTTTCCTCGTCAGAATATTCCTGATTGGCCTACAATCAAGATAAGATATTTTTATATCCCTTATCAGACAGATGGACTTCCTTGAAAATCACCTTTGAAGTTGCAGGGGACCCTGTGGGAGCCACTCCTGCCGAGGCGAAGTCAAGAGGCCCCGCATCTCCCTTTCTCCAGTGAGGGGAGGGTGGCAGGTGTGAGTGTGTCGGTGACTCTGCACCCTTAACTGTGTAACAGCCCGAACTGGGTTCTGTCTGTCAAGCACGCGGATGCCTCTGCAAACCCCCAAGAGCAAATGCACTGGGGGTGCGTGGGCTGTGTCCACACACCTCACAAAGCGCCGAGACAAGGCTGGTAGGAAGGGTCTGCCTGCTGCCAAAGTGCCCTGATGTCCCCAAGACTGAGTGTTCCCAGAGCCAGAATAGCCAGACGACAAAGTCAACCAATACCACCAATTATTTTCTCTCAGTGATGAAAAGGTTACTCTCACCAACCGAACACCAGTGGTTTACTTTGTAATCAGCCCTTGTGGCAGCCAGTAGCTCAAAATCAAATCCTGTCATCTTCTCCCCAGTTTAGAGAGAACTTCTGAAAAACACTCGGGTGGTTGATTTAGCTCAAATCAACCTGAGCCCCTCATGTACGTACTACTGAGAATTAACAGCCTGAGCACTTGGTGTAGAGGGACCTGCATTCTCACTCATACTCTTAAAAGATTATCACTGAGCATGTAGCTAAGGAACTGGATTTTGACAATCTTTTCTATGCATTAAAAATAATTATAAATTTTTGTTAAATGAGAATTTGGTGAGGTCTGATTAAGGTGATTAAGCACTGTCGTCAGGAACAAAGACTTGGGCTGTCAGGGCATCGGCTGTCAGGGCCCTGATCTGTGGGGTGAGAACAGGTGTCACCACCAGGATCTGGGGGGTGGACAGAGATGGTGACTGTCCGTGCCAGACAGAGTGCGGGCCGATGTCCACTCTGTCACGGCCCCTGACCGCTGGCCTGGGGGCTGGGCTGGTTGGCGGTCCTGGCAGCCCAAGGCGACATGGGGTCATTCTCGAGGGGGTACAGCTGACAGGTGGGGATCACATCAAGCGCGCTCCTTACGCGTCCCATGCAGGTCACGTTCTTGGCCTGGGGCAGGCACTCCGGGTGGCACTGCACACACTCGGCATTCTCCACGAACTCTCTCGGCTCCCTGGCAGGGGGGAAGATGGACACTGGTCAGTGTCATCCCCTGACACCCTCTGCGGAATGCTGCTGCATCTGTCTGAGCACAAACCACCTCTCTCAGAAAGCCAGAACAATTTTAGGAAACGTCACGCAGTCGGGGATCCAGGACTACACTGTAATGTCACACACTGATTCTCTCACCTGCATCATTGGTCAGTTTCTCCTGGAATAAACAGAGAAGCTTCATTTGCCATCAAAACACCTTCCCTACACTTTTTTCCTTGACAGGCACACAGTTTCTAAACATGAGGTAAGCAAGCCAACCCGGGGAGGTGGTGAGGAAAAAAGAAAAATAGTCCTTAAGAAGCAGCCCCTCCAATATCAGCTTCATGGATATTTAAATTAAGCTGCAAAGAAATGGTAACTGTAGATGAATAGAAGTGGAGAGCTATTAGAACTTCCTCAATGGTTATTACAAAACAGTCAGCATGGCACATAGGTGGGGAAATTTTTTTTTTTTTTTTTTTTGCCTTTTAGGGCCACACTTGCGGGATATGGAGGTTCCCAGGCAAAGGGTCAAATCGGAGCTGCAGCTGCCGGCCTGCACCACAGCCACAGCATCTGAGCTGCATCTGCAACCTATGCCACAGCTCATGGCAACAGCAGATCCTTAACCCACTGAGTGAGGCCAGGGATTGAACCCGCAACCTCATGGATGCTAGTTGGGTTCGTTAACTGCTGAGCCATGACGGGAACTCCCAGGCGAGAAAAATTTTGCTTGTAATATCTGAATCATTCCTCAAAAATAGATCAGTGTTAAACATGAAACTGATGTTTAACTGAAAAAAACACCATCATTGTGACAGCTGTTGGGATGGCTGGGAATTCAGTGCAGGTCTGCCCTCCAGGCAGCGAGCAAGGCGTGTTCACACCCAAGGACAGGTCCCAAGAGTCCCTCCAGGCAGATGGCACCAACTAAACCAAATCTGCTGCCAAGAGTTTTCCCTGTGCTGCTCCTGCAAAGGGTGCTGCTGGCCGCCAGGTTCTCTGGTGCAGAGATGTATGCGCCACCGCCCCGCCCACTCTAATGACCT
Source organism: Sus scrofa (assembly GCF_054392235.1). Classification (NCBI taxonomy): domain Eukaryota; kingdom Metazoa; phylum Chordata; class Mammalia; order Artiodactyla; family Suidae; genus Sus; species Sus scrofa. The sequence continues at coordinate 90,212 of NW_028146962.1, forward strand.
TGTCTCCTTAAAGAGACGCAAGCCGAAGCACAGGAAGTTAATGTGTTTGCAGCAGTAATGACTGCATTTCTTACTTGCTGAAGTAACACGATCAGGTATGTCAAGTACTCTGTGGGGTTGGTTAATGAGCCTACCAGCTGAAGGGCTCCTGGAGAACAGAGCTTGGTCTCATCCTGCTTCTGAGTATTTCTTTTCTTTTTTTTTTCTTTTTTTGTTCTTTTTAGGGCCACTCCAGTGGCATATGGAGGTTCCCAGGCTAGGGGTCGAATCAGAGCTTTAGTTGCTGGCCTACACCACAGCCACAGCAATGCCAGATCCTTAACCCACTGAGCAAGGCCAGGGATCGAACCCACATCCTCACGGATACTAGTCAGATTCGTTAACCACTGAGCCATGACGGGAACTCCCTTCTGAGTATTTCTGATCTGAGCAGTGGCCCAGATAGTGAAAGGGAAAGGAAAATCTCCCTTTTTCTTTGAATTTTTTTGAAAAATTGCCTCTGCCAGTCTCTATCCTTCCATTTTACTTTCTTACTAATTGACTTTTAGTAATTATTTGTGGATATTCACAGCCTTATTCAATATCAAGATTCCTACAGAATCAACAGACTGTATGTATTGTACACTTTATTTTCATTGACTGCAATAAATTCAACAAATGTTTTATAATTGTTTATCTGTGTCCATGGTTATACTTAAAGTTATTTGCACTGTTCAGTGTGTCTTGAACATAACAAAAATTAACCAGGAACTGTGTTTTGACATAGCAGGAAAGGTATGCTGCAAAGACAAGACTAAATGGCCATGGCCTTGGCCATCCAGACAGTGAAAGACTGTTCTGTTTGTCTTAGGGGCTCTGTGCAGCTTAGGAAAAATGTAAGATGTTTCTAGATGAAGAGATTCTAGAAAGTGCATTGGATTAATTACTTAATAGGGTTAATTAATGAAAAAGGTTTGTTCATTTCCTTTTGTGATTAACAACTGTCCACAAACAAAAACAAATGAAAATAGGAAAGATAATCAGACCGATCAACTATAAACCAAAAAAAAACCCCACGAAACAATCTTAAGTCTATGGAGTTCCCATCGTGGCAGCACAGTGGTTAACGAATCTGACTAGGAACCATGAGGTACCGGGTTTGATCCCTGGCCTTGCTCAGTGGGTTAAGGATCCGGCGTTGCAGTGAACTGTGGTGTAGGTCACAAACGCGGCTCGGATCCTACGTGGCTGTGGCTGTGGCGTAGACGGGCAGCTACAGCTCTGATTAGACCCCTAGCCTGGGAACCTCCATATGCCCCAGGAACGGCACTAGAAAAAGGCAAAAAGACCAAAAAAAAAAAAAAAAAAATCTTGTCTTTTTTTTTTTTCTTTGGCCGTGCCCTCAGCATGTGGAAAGTCCCAGGCCAGTGATTCAACCAGCACCAGAGCAACAACACTGGATCCTTAACCCACTGTGCACAGGAGAAATCCTTATACTCATTTTTCATCAAAACAAAGGGATCAGACGAAGCCTCTTACCCCTCCAGAACGTTGCACTTCTCCACACATTCCTTGCCGCGGCTAAAGTTTCGACAGGACATGCAGTCTCTGGGTTCAGGGCCCCAGCAGCCCTCTGATGAGCACAGCGGGTTACAGATGTGGCCCATGGCTTCTGCAAAGACAGGGGCAGCCCCACAAGTCAGCCAGGAGCATCGGCCACAGGGGCCTGTGGGTGCGGGGCACACACACTGCTGGGCCCCCAAAGCAGCAGTGACCTAATAGGGCTTCGGGGTGGGGTGGGGGGCTCTGCCAGGGGCTGAAGGTTCCCAGAGGCTCATCAGAGCTGACGAGCCCCGGGAGGGTGCACAGGGGCGCAGAGCCAGAGCACTGGGGGTGGGAGTCACTGTTCTCTCCATTGCACGGGGAGGAAGCCAAGGCCCCGAGACCTCAGTACACTGGCGAGGAAGGGCTGGAGCAGGACATAAGCAAGGGGCCGCTTTCGCCAATGGCCAAGGTCTCGTGCAGAGGGCAATGGTGCAGGCCCAGCCTCAGGAGCCAACTCCACCTGTGAGTGCGTGTGTGTGTGTGTGTGTGTGTGTGTGTGTGTGTGTGGCTAGCTACAGTCACCATGGACAAAATGAGCAGAGGGAACGCACAGCTAAAATACAACACGACCAACACTAAATTTAGTTCTGCGCATTACCAATAACACTAGCCCGGACTTTGAGGCAGGTTCATCCTATGGAATGAGAAGGATCTGGAAAGAATTCTGATGAACTTCACAATTAAGAATGTCCAGATTTCTTTTCACTTGCTTCTCTGGGGATGTAAAAGTCATTTAAATGTTTGAGAATGGCCCCTCGATATTCTAAATCAAGACGAATGACCCACTGGAACCCTGTCCACAGTCAACCAGAGTGGTTACTCACTGCACTCTTTTTCGCTCCTGTTGTTTATAATTTTGGTTTTCTGACTTGCGGTCCCAAATAGTTTTTTCCAGCTGATTGTATTTGCATAGCACAGGTTTCGGTTTCCTGAGACGATCACGTCTCCGTCGCTGATCTCCTTGAGGGAGCGCAGCCCCAAGGACGCTATGTCCAGGCCAACAACCGCGAGGGAAAACTGACCACTGAGGTGGAGAGAGGAGAGCAAACACGGAGGACAATTAGCACAACAGAGCGTCACCAAGGCGCCGTTCTCTGCACCACTGCGGGTTTACTACAGACGCCCTCCAGGAAGCACGTCATGCCGCAGGCGGGTACAAGGCAACTTCGGAGAATTCCGAGTGTTTTTTAAGCTCCTCCGGGGAAAAGCTAGTTCCTAGTTCATTTCGTGTCTCTAATCCCAGTGGTAGTCTGAGGGCTGAAGAAGTGTCTTAATGTCATTATTTTATTTACTGCTTTTTGATTTTGCCTGTGAATTGAGAATGTGTTCTAATTGCTAAAACATCCAGGAGTTCCCGACATGGCGCAGTGGAAGCGAATCCTACTGGTATCCATGAGGATGTGAGTTCGATCCTTGGCCTTACTCAGTGGGTTAAGGATCTGGAGTTGCCGTGAGCTGTGGTGTAGGTCACAGATGTGGGTCAGATCCTATGTTGCTGTGGCTGTGGTGTAGGCCGATGGCTACAGCTCCAAGACCCCTAGCCCAGGAACCTCCATAAGCCGCGGGTACGGCCCTAAAAAGCAAAAAAAAAAAAAAAAAAAATCCAAATACACTTCAAATGATGATAGATTCATCCGCTCACACATCCACCCATCCATTTATAAGGCAAAGATACTGAGGCAACATGTGGCCCATCCTGTCTGCCTCTGGGTTAAGTGCACGTCTGCTCCTCTCAAAACCCCTCTGTCTAGTGATGGCGCATTCACCTGGGCAAATACCTGCAACCCAGCACCAGGGGTGGTGACGAGGGCTCCACAGAGGCGGGGCAGGTCTGATGAGGGAGCCCGGGAGAGGGGCCCAGGACCAGGAGCTGGCAGGTTCTCCTCATCCCCAGCCCCGTGCCAGGGTCCTGACAGTGATCAGCATCACGGGCCCCTGAGTTCCGGACACGTCACTCAGACTAAAGGGAGGGAAGCCCCTGGACGCAGGAGGCAGGAAGGCACACGAGAGCCAAGAGCTCCCGCTGGGGCGGGAACGCGGAGGCGGGAGCCCCAGGAACAGGGCCTGTGAGGGGCAGGGACGCCGCGTGGAGGAGCCTGGGGTCTGCAGGGAGCAACCACAGGAAGGGGTTGCATTTTTAGGAAGCCCGCCAGCCACCAAGAGCTGCACACCAGTCACCCAAGAAAGTCGACCAAAGCGCTCGTCTCTGCATGAACTTTGGCCAGTGAAGTATTTCTGAGAACTCGGAGCAAAGGCGCCTCTCTGGGAAACGCCATGAGCTGCTTGTTTAGCATCAGAGACGCAAAGCTGAGACAGTTTTTGGAAAGCAGTGCTTATTTTACGTGTATCATCTTCCAATTTTCTGAGTGTTGCATAATGTTCTGCTGTCCAGTTAGGAGTCAATGATGGAAAGCTGTTCTCGGAACCAGGCTATTTCCAAGGCAAATTTGAACAAGAGTGCAAACTTCTCCTCACCACAAACCCATCACTACCTTTATTACGTTAAAGATGCATGTGCGCGCGCACGTGTGTGTGCGCGCACGCGCACGTGTGTGTGCGCGCACGCGCACGTATTTCACAGGTGGAGCTAGAAAAGTGGAAATCCTGAAAGAAACTCTCAGTTGCTAAAAAGCTTCTCAGTTCCACCTAAAATGACGCGCTGATAAGGAAGGACATGTCACCCCAGGCTGTTCTTGGCAAAAGTGTGAAACCTCAACTGAATCAGAAGAAAACATCGGCCATTCCAGAAACGCCTCACCAGTACTTGAGGGACAAGGCCGACAGCGGACCTGTCACTGACTGCAGAGGACCTGTCACTGACTGCATGACAGCCCCATGCAGTGGGGGACACGGGCTGACACAGAAGGGGGCAAGTCATGGAAAAACTGGTGAGATGCTAGAAAGTCTGCATTTGGGTTACTGCTGATTTGTGCCAAGGGGACGCAGGGTGTCACCCTCCAGGGAGCTGGGGAAACTCGCTGTGAGCTTTATTTCAAAATAAAGTAAGAAAGAACCTACCAGCTGAGATCTACTTACTGTTGCTTCGTCCTGCCACGTATGATTTCCAGGTTCTCAAAAGCATGGAGGCCAGTCCTGTTTTCAGGCCAGGCCTGAATCAGTAAAAACCCTGTAAGGCAGGAGAAAGATGCAGGCCATTTAGCAATTCCCTTTTCCTAAGAAACACTGTCACAGGATTCTCGGGAGGCTGTCCAGGAGCAGACGGCGAATGTTTTGTTCTCCTCATCCTCCTCACTAAGCACTTGCAGAGACACACACACACACACACACACACACACACACACACACACACACACAGAGCCACACGCACCAGGCACCCTTTACAACAAGCCCCCTGCTGCCCTGGGCTAGAGCCCGACTCGCCCCGCAGGCTGTACCCACGGTGGGAGCTCCCCTCTTGAGACCCCAAACAGGCCGCTGCTCTCTAAGGCAGGGGCCAGTTCTGAGCTTTAGCGCCACAAGGAGACTGACGTGAAATCTCTATCTGGTTCCAATTCTCAAGCCAATCCTGTTATAAAGTCCAGTTACACCTTTTTTAGGGATGAAGAAAGTGGAGCTGCCGGGCCCCGGGCCCAAGGCCGGTGTTGGGGCAGGACAGGACACGTGTCTCTGGGCTGGGAGCCCGCAGCAGCTCAGTGCCTGGCCCTCCGCCTCCCATCCCGGGCTGTTGACCGGCCACCTGGGCTGGGCGCTGAGACCTCGCACGTCACACCGAGTCCCAGGTGACTCGACTCTGCTTAGAGAGTTTGCCTCCTGAGAGCACGGGGAGCCGCGGTTTTGAAAAATATCAAAGAATGAATTACTCGCTAATGGCAAGGGAAGAGAAAATCGCCTAAAAGTTCTCCCTGTAAAACACCTGCCTCCCACGTGTGCTAAGACGGCAGGTTAGCGGCACACCTGTTATTTCCTTCACGGTTTTCAGGATGTCCAGTTCCTTGGGGTCCAGAGGCGGCGTGCGTGTGAAGGAGTCACTGAAACAGGCCACAGAGGATCCATAAGGGCCTGCAGGGAGCCAAGCGGATCCCGCTTTTCTCCAGAAGGTCCTGACGTCAGCTGTACTCACCCCCTAAATGCTACCGGCAGGATATGAAGATCTCCGCTGATCGAGGTGCAGTTCCTGAAGTGCTTGATATTCGTAGCATTTATGGAAAGTGTGTCTTTAAACTCGCCAATCCCTATCCCGTTACAAACTGTAAAGACAAGGGAGGCGATTGTTCCCTTCACATTTGTGAAATGAAGACGACCGAGGGGCTCCCAAGGCAGGGAGGAGGCGGCAGGGCACAGCCGTGGGACCATGGCCGCCCCGCGGTCCCGCGTTCGCTCCACTGACACTGCTGGGCTGCTGGGTTCCAGCACTGGGACCGGGACCAGACCGGGGCTTGGGCTGCGGTCCTGACGGGAGTGCCCTCACCAGACCTGCCTTCTCCTCCTCACTTTCCCACTTGGGCCAGAGGTCAGGTGCTCCTAAGGGCCCCGCTTCCTCTCCAGACGGCGGCCCCACGGGGCGGATGCTGCACTGTGCTGGCCCTTGGCCGGCGCCCCCGCTAAAGCCGCAGCAGTGCCCTTGCCCTCACCCGGGGTGACGCCCGGCCTTCTAACGGAGACAGTATGCAGACTGGGTTTTATTAAAAGAGTAAGAAGCATTTGTTTAAGAAAATGTGAAAACACAGAATGGAGAGGAACAAAATGACCAGCAATTCTACTATGTACCTTTGACATTTTGAGAACTTTCCTTCTAGTTCTCCCCCATGGTTATGTCACACTAGATGTGGGGCTGGCTTGTCGTGTTCACTTACTGGGCTGTGAACATTTGTCCCATCATTAGAACCATTCACAACATGGATTTTCATGGCTGTGTGATGTCACGTCATGAGGAATAATACTGTGGTAACGCTGCATCAGAAACACAGCTTTTATTCCACAGTGTTTACTGGCGCCACAGAAACTGTGTGCTCTGGTCTGTGTCCCGCTGCGGCACCATTCCCGACGCTGTTTCCACACTCTGAGCCCATGCGCTAATTTCTATCCGCCCCTGAATTTCCATCCCAAGTGCCACTGTCATCCACAGCACGTTCATCTGCTGTGGCTTTACCTTCAGTGCAGTTGTTAGCTCTCTTTTCAGATTTTATCCCCCTTCAACGGCAATCACTGAAAATTTCTTCATTCAAGATGAGCCCCCCACCACCCAACTTCCCAGGGACGCGGTCACGTCCTGCTGCTCCATCTCCTGCCACTTGCAAGGAGACCCTGGGTTGCAACCTGGCTGTGGGCCCCATCCCATCAGCCACCCCCAGGCCCGCCCCGTGCTGCATCTAACACTTGGCGGCTTTGGAATGCAACAGATTTGGGGTTCCAAGGGTTTCCCTATCAACAGCGAGGAGGCTTCAGCAACACAAGCGCTGTTTAGCCACAGCTGTGGAAGAGAATGCCACGCATTTGGGAGAATATTCACTCTCCCTCTCTGCTCACGTCTGACGGTGACAGTGGCAGGGTTACCGTAATCCCTAAATCTGGAGATAAATCACACAGTCGCCCTGGACCTATCAGATCTGCAGAAGCTGTGGACTCTCAACACACACCCCTGTCCTGCCTGTCTTCCTGCCCCCCCAATGCAGTGGCACTGCCCTCACTCCACGGGATCTGAGTCGGCCACTGCTCTCTCCAGGATGAGAACCAGGGAGGGTAGAAAATGGAGCATAATGACTGCAGGAGAAATGAACACGAAGTTAACAGAACAAAACCAAAACGATGTCTGATTTTACCGATCCACGTGAGGATGCTGCTAGGAACCCTCTCTCCCTGCTCAGCTCTTTTACTCCCATTCGTATTGTCCTCCTTCCACGTCCCCTCTGCCCAGAGGTCTCCGGCCACCAAAGGATGCTCCTCCCTCCAGGCACAGGCCCACCTGCCACACAGGTGTCCCTAGACCAGGAGGCCACAGCCCGGCTCATGGGTCTGGCCTGGGACTGAGGCGTCACAGCTTGACTCTGCCCGTCCTGGCTGTCGCCCCGGGCAGGTCTCGATTCTCTCTGTGACTCAGGGCCTCATCTGTAAGATGGGGGGTAACAGCACAGACCTAGAGGGGCTGGACGGATTCGGCGAGTGACAGGTAAGAGCATCGACTAAACCGCAGACACTTTTTAGGGAAAGTTCATCTCAAGTGGGTGTTCAAGGCAAACAGCTAGTCACAGAGGTGTTTTTACAACAGCGGAAGCGTGGACGCAGTGTAAATGACCATCCTGAGGGAGGCTGGCTAGATAAAGTATGGGCCAGCCTCGCAGGAATGCAGTTCCGGGACACACGGAGCTGAAGCAAGGAGGGAAGTCACGATCTAGACGCGGCACGTGCCCCGAGGACATGGGGCCAGCGGGGGGTGGGGCACACGGGAGACAGACCGAGCGTGATAAAGAGGGGTGACCGTAGAGTGAGTAAGAAAAGATCCGGTGACCTTACCTGGCCACTAGAAACTATTGCGAAAAAGAATATCAGCTAATAAATGCAGATATGGAAAACCATCTTTATAACCACCAAGAAATGATCCAATTTATCATCATGGAGACAGGATGAAATGGCTGGGCCACGTGGTCGACACTTCTGCCCGCAGTACGTCACCTGGGTCCCACCTGCAGGAAAAGCTCAACCAGCCTGGACGCCTCACTTCAGGTCCCGTGAGAGAAAGGGGATGGGGGCAGAGACCCTGCCCAGAAGTGAGCAAGAGCAGCGACCCCGCAGCCCTGGCTTGGATTCTGCAGCAAAAGCAGCTAAAAAGGACACACTGGGACGGCAGGCTTGGAATTAAAGTGAGAACAGAATCATACTCAGTCGATGCTAAACTCAGGATGAGGGTGAGACGGTCCAGTTTGTAGGAAAGCAGGCTGATGAGTGTGTGAGGGGCGAGGGTGACAGCGGTAATCACTACGGGGCAGAAACACGCACACCACGCAGGCACACACACACCCGGACACACACGCCCGGACAGAGCGCGAGCGACGAGGCGGCTGCCGGGCACCGCCAAGGCCACGGGGCATTCACCACGTTCCTGCAACACTCCTGGACGTTTTAACATCTTCGGGTTCCAAGACAAAAGCTCAAAGGTGAGCAGGGACGGACTGCGTCAAGGGTGCCCAAGGCCGGCGCCCAGGAAGGGTCCCCTTTCTGCGCCAGGACAACCTCTCAGCTCTCGTGGGGCAGGAGGCTGAGGCCCAGGGGCAGGAGGCCCGGCTGTGGCCGTGGCCGTGACCGTGGCCGCCTGCACAGCTTCCCACCTTTGCCGCAGGGCCCGTCACACTTTACACTTGCGGACGCCGTCCTCCTCCACCTCGTAGCTGTCGGAGCTGCAGGCACGGACACAGGAGCCATGGTCTGTCACCACGTAGTTACCTGGGGACAACACAAGGAAGGCGGCCAATGCGGCACCCGCATCCCTGGGCCTCTCGACCCTCCTGCCCGCCGGCTTCAATGACTTTAAGGACGCAGAACAAAAGGCTGCTCAGGGGGAGTGGGGTTCAAACGTTGGGAGGGTGGCCCAGCCTGGGTGGGGTGGCAGAGGCGGCGGGCAGGCCGCTGCTTAGGGGGCGGGGGCGCCTCTGCAGCCCTCCCTGTACCGTCAGCACTTGAACACTGACGTTGCGATGTGAACCTAAACAAAGACCCCGTCCCGCCGCCTGGGCCCGGCCCCCACCGGCCCCGCCGCCCCCCCAGGGCGGCCCCCCTCAGCCTCCTCGTGCCTGGGGCAGCTGGTCTGTGTTCACACCGACCCAGACCTTAGGATTCCCGGGAGCTCTGCATGTTCCTTCTGACCGGCCCACATGGATCCTCAAACCTAGTTACTGGTTTTGTCTTTTTCCTTCTGTAAACTGTCAGCTTTTATTCTCTGAGGCTGAGCGGTTTCGTGTGAATTTTAAAGCCTATTAAGCCTCCTCTCCAAGAGTATATCTGTGTCATAATTGTGGCAATTTTTTTTAATCTTGTCATTTGCCTTACAGTGGCTTATGATTCTATTTGTTATTTTTTCTGTTCCAAGTTTAAAATTTTTCATGTGCACACATCACCTACGGCAAACCTTCCCCTCATAATTGTTCTTAAAATTTTTTTCTCAGTTAATCCCCTCTCTCGGAAATGAGGACTGGTCTGTAAGACTCTTTAGGTGGACAATTCTACCCTCCTCTACTGTGAACTAATTCACATGCAAAGCCAAATGGGGGTTCCTGTTGTGGCTCAGTGGTAACGAAGCCAACTAGCATCCAGGAGGACGTAGGTTCGAACCCTGGCCTTTACTTCAGTGGGCTAAGGATTCAGCGTTGCCATGAGCTATGGGATATGTTGCAGATGTGGCTCAGATCCCATGTTGCCGTGGCTGTGGTATAGGCTGGCAGCTGAAGTTCTTATTCGACCCCTGGCCTGGGAACCTCCATATGCCATGGGAGCGTCCCTAAAAACCAAAAGGCAAAGATAAATAAATAAATACATAAATATTAACAATACCAATTACAAGCGATTAACCATCTGCAGGACTTCTTGGGGCACCAGATTTTTAACCACTGTGGAGGAAGGTCTTCTAACTACTCCCCAGATTGGGCCCCTTGAGCGCTTGCTTAGCGCAGGCGCTAAACAGAGATGGCCCAGCAGCCGTGGGTTTGTGCCAGTCAGACGACTGAATAGTCTGGACGACCACAGCTGGGGCTCAGGCCCGTCCTGGCCAGCAGGACACAGGAGCTGACGGAGGTCAGACAGCAGCCGCCACCCGCCTGATGATGGGGGGAGCGTGGACGTGGGGATCCCGGCAGGAGACAGAACGTGCACAGGGCTCGGGACAGTGAAAGGGCATCGGCGCGCACTCACGAGGGCACTTCTTGACACAGGTGGCGCCAAAGCTGTACTTCCCCAGCGGGTTGACGTCCATCTGGTAGGTGGTGGGGTTGTAGAGCATGAGCGGCGGGCATGTGTCCTTGCAGGTGGCCTCGTCACGGAACCTGCGGCAAACCTGCCACGAGAGGGGTGGCGTGATGGGCCCGCTCCTCCGGGAGTGCGGGCTCGGATCTCAGGGTCCAGGTGTTTGGTCGGAACCGACAAGTCTGGCAACGCGCTTTCCGCAGAGTCAGGAGAACCTCCCCCTAAAAGCAGGGCTTCTCTCAGACACACGGCCCAACTGCAGTGGGTGAGATCACGAGGGAAAAGCCCATCTCGACGTTCAAAGCAAGGAAGGGGTGGACGCGCTGCAGAGCTAACTCGAGGGCGACCTTCTTCTACTTAACTCGCACTGGCTGTCCATCCTAAATGACACTGGAGGACCTGCTAGAATTTCCTGCCAAGCACAGAAGACCTTCGCTGGGGGCTGCCAGGCCACACACAGACAGGTCCTGACCAAGAGCCCCGGGCGCCTCCCTCCAGCTTTAATCAGCATCAGCCCAGACCAGCAGAGGCTCAAGCCTGGGGGAAAATTTCAGGGTCCCAGTCCCTGAAAACCAGATTCCACCTGGGGTGGAGGGGTCCCTGTCTGCCCGCCCTGGGTCTCAGGACTCCCAAGGTGCTCACACAGTCCAACCCGTCTGCTCACAGCCCACCTCTGGGCTGAGCTTGGCTGAGCTTTCTGCAGGACCAGAGCCCCTCCGAGGGGGTGGGCAGGAGATCTGAGGGGACCTGCAAGGAACAGAGGACTTTGGGGCAAAAGACACAAGTGGAGACCCAGCTGTCGGGCCATTCAGGGTCTGTACAGTCACTTAACCTCACTGTGTATATTTTAGGGGCCTCAGGCCACTGATGCCCTAGGCTCGTGATGAGAATTGAATGCAACAACAAAGAGCACCGCCACCACAGACCTGGGGACAAATAGCACACTGGCACTGTGATGGCTCACACCCCGCACATGTGGTGCCATTTAGGCCACTTAACAAATTATCCATCATTGTCAGATGAGGACACCGGGGCACAGTGCTGCCACATAATTTGCCCAAGGTCATCCAGTAAGTGGCAAAGACAGGACACTAAGAGATGCTTTGTCACACACAATCACAGGAAGGCCCCCGAGTCTTGGGCTGGGGTGTGTCTTACCAGGCAGTCGCTCTCCCGCGGCCCCGTGCAGCCAGCGGCGCACTGGTTGTGGCAGCAGTCACTGGGCGACCGGCCGCGGCAGCGCCCGGAGCACTGCTGGGCACAGATGACTTTGGTCACTGAAAAGGAGCAAAGGCCACTATGAGCTGAAAGGCAGGGAGGCGAAGGGGCACTCGCCTCCTCAGTGCTGCCTTGAGAGCAGCGCGTGGCAGAGCACAAAGACGGATGCAGCGATTCTGTACTGCGGTTCCCGAACCTCACACTCTGCTACGTTCAATTCATTGACCTTTCTTATTGGCCCCCCTTTGTTTCCTACTTGTTCTTAATCTCTTAGAACTGACCCAGATCAACTCCAGACTTCGGAACTGCTGAACTAGATACTGGTTAGAACTGCGCTTTGGGGCAGCAGAAAGCATGCACAGGTAACGTAATGCCTACCAGAGAGCAGAGTTTAAAAGGACCTAAGAGTCACATCCCAATTAGACTTGAGGACAGACGGTCAGTTTTCAAGCTGACATGTCCCCACATTCCTTGGCCATTCACACTCCTAAACTCAGAAAAACTCGTGCCTGTCAGGGGATCAGTGCCCGGGGGCGGGAGGCGGTCAGGAAGGGAGACGGTGCCAGCAGTGCCGTGGCTCAGGGAACACAGACAGGCCTCCATGCCCAGGAGAACCCGCCAAACGTCTCGTTCAGAGGGAATGGCGGGCACACGGGCCACCAGCGCTGGTTTGCAACCCAGCCCAAGTGCCGGCAAGAGCCGGAGCCGGGTTCACACGTGCAGATTTGCCAGACAGGCATTCACAAAACTGCTAACATCAGGCCTAAAATCGACAACGCTTCTGGAGTCTTCAAAGGGAAAACCGATACAATCAGCAAAGGTAAGGGGAGGCGTGGCTGCTTGGACTCACATTTCTGGCAGTTCTCCTTCCCAGCACCCCAGCAGCTCCCATTGAGACAGCCCTTGGATCACTTCGGGCCTAAAATGTAAAAGGAATAGTTAAATTCATCTTCAGGGAAGGGCACAAATGACAAGAAACTGATGGCACATTCCCAAGTCGCTGAGCAAAGCCATGTCTTAAAAATGAGGATTGTTAAAACAGCTGGTTTATAACAAGATTCTAAGAACCACATGCTGCTTTTATGGACATTTCTTTTGTGGGAACTGCAGCAGAGCGGGATTACTGACTGAACACAGACTATGGAAACTGCATTCAAGCAGGCTCATAGGTCCAGATCTCAATATTCCGGAGGCTCGGAGAACCGTCGTCCAGCAGCATCTCCCCCAGTGATGTTCGAGGTGCCTCGTCTGGTGGCTGCATGCTGACCACATCGTGCCATATCCAGCCCTCAGCCATCCCAGGAGGTGGAGTCCTGACTCCAGGCCAGAGAGAAAGACCTGAATGCCACACAAAGGGTGCCTGTCACCGGCCTGATCGGCTACAGCCTCAGTTATTAACTTCGAGTTACTGTCTGTTACTGATCAATCCATTCCTGTACTTTTGGCAGTTAACTACAGATTACAGCTAGGAAGGGTTTTCATCTCATTAGTCGGGTGCCGTGTTCAGCCAGCATTGAGAAATCTGAAGACCACGTGATCTACAGCAGACAGGAGGAAGAGGCCACCCCCGGGATGTGTTAGAAAGAGACCTCTTCCACTGCAAAGACACAGTCCCCAAAGGACTCCCTGTGCCCCAAAGCTGCCGTTAGGAAGAATTCAGTCTCCGGGAGAATTTAGATTTCAAATGGTAGAGCTGATGACCAGCCAAGCGACAGCTGGGCCTGGGCACCCTTTCGACAGGACCCCAAGTTTTAGAATCACTCCTGCGGCGAAAGGCATTAGCACAGGGGTATGGCTCCTCGCAATCCCCAAGGACAGGAGGCTAAGCCTCCCTGGCAGGAGTGGCTGCACATTATGTAAAGGAAACAAGCAGGGGACAGACAGGGATAGAAACCATGAGGAGAGAGCAAAACTAACGCACAGATACGTTCAGAGAGCTTGTGTCTATGTCACGTGATCCCTCCTGGCCACCCCAGACTTCTCCATGTTTCCCAAATTTCCATTAGAAGCACTTATAATAATAAAATTGTAATAACATTATAATTAGTGTAATTATTTGCGTTATGTAATAACTGTATCTGTTATACTAATAATTACATAATTATCAGATAGTAAACAGTAAGCATAAGTTCATAAAAGAAAAATATTTAAAATAAATACATTCAATGGCATCTTTCTGCAAGAAAGAAAGTAAAATATTTGCCATCAAGGAATTCATCAAGTATAATGGAAAAAATAAAAATCATTAAAAAAAAAAAAGGAATTCACCAAGGAGCATCTGTTTATAATTCCTAACCTTCTTATAATTCTTAGCCTTCTTATAATTACAATTAAACTTCTTACGATTCTTAACATTATGTGACAAAAAAGAATTGCAGACATTATTTAAAATACAAACAACAGAAAAAAGCAAAAAGAAATGAGAATCATCCAGGGGTAATCAATATGGGCCAATAAGTATATGTACACATAAGAATTAGTATCACACTACACTGTACAATAATTTAAAAATAATTGATAAAACGTTATGACAATTTTTCCATGCTTTAAATATCTTTCTGTCTAGAATGGATTTTTAATGGCATGGCTACCACAATTTATTTAACCAATCTCTATTTTTATTATTTATTTATTTTAGTATTTTTTTATTTTTTCTTTTTTAGGGCTGCACCCACTTAACATGGAAGTTCCCAGACTAGGGGTCAAATTGGAGCTGCAGCTGCCAGCCTACACCACAGCCACACAACGCCAGATCTGAGCCGAATCTGTGACCTATGCCACAGCTCACGGCAACGCCAGTGAGCAGAGCCGGGGATTAAACCCATGTCCTCATGGATACCAGTGGGGTTCGTTACCGCTGAGCCACCAACGGGAACTCCCCCAATCTCTTATTTTTAGATACATAAGTTGCTTCTAAGAGTTACTGTAAACTAGGCTGTAGGGAATGTTCTTGAAAAAAAAATTTTTTCTACATCCTCTCAATTTTCATTCCCCTTATTATTTTTTCCTTAATATTTCTGGACATGAAATTCATGGGTCAGGGGTGTGAATATTTGAAAGCTTCAATACTTATTTAATGATTCAGGTATTGAAAAAATCAAAAGGAGCCCAAACCTTTAGCAAAGGCAAAATGACGCGTCTTTATTTTATTTTGACCTTTTTATTACAGTGACAAATAGCATTTTACTTTATTTCTAGCCATCTTGCGTGTGCGTGCATGCGTGCGTGCATGTGTGTGTTGTGGGGGCAGCTTTTGTCTCTGGCTCATTTTGGGTTTGGGGGGAGGTTTACCTTTTTGTTAGGATTTTGAAGGGTACATTGCACAGTCACTCAGCAGGAGTGTGAACCCTTTTCGAGGCAATCAGATGCTGCATGATGTTTTTTTCCTGTTTGCCATCAACACTTTCTCATACTGACGTTTTCTTTTATGGGATCTAACTTTGACTGTCCTTCAACTTGATAGTACACTTATTCATCTTCATGTTTCTTTCTATCACTTAAATATATATTCAATATTTTGATGTTTAATATGCATTGGAACTTTCACTGGTATATGAAGTGGATGATGGATTTACTTTAATTTCCTCGCAGATGAACCTGCCCATTCGATCTTCAGATTCCAAACTATGTCAACAGCAACATAACACTGGGGCACACTGGGTAAAAACCATTTGGAATCTCCAATCTGTTGTCCATAAAATACCTAAATCACCCTATGAGATTTTTGGGGGTAAATATGAAATGAGACAAGTTCTCAGAAGCTATTTGTGGCCTGAAAAGCACCAGCTGAGGGTGCGGTTTCTCCTTCCATGGGGTGGGGCGGGATTCGAACCTGTCGCAGATCAGGTCGCTCAGGAGGAAAGTACAGGTGGCAGCTGAAGGGCAGTTTTGTAATTTCCAGTGTGACTAACCTCATATCTTCAGTTCCTTTAAAAAAGTACTTGAGTTCCGTCCTTTGATATTTTTCCCTTAGTAGTTAAATCATTCCAGAGCAATTTATTGAATAATGAATTATTTTCTTATTTGTTTGAAATGTTACCTCTTTACGGACGTGTGATTGAGTTAGGCTTATTCCTACTGTCTTAAGTGTTGTGTTTTGTTTTGTTTTAATTTTGGCTGCACCTGTGGCACATGGAAGTTGCTGGGCCAGGGACTGAACCTGCACCACAGCCATAACCAGAGCCCTGACAGTGACAATGCCAGATCCTTAACCTGCTGAGCCACAAAGGAACTCTCTCTTATTGTCTCATTCTTTAACTCTCTATGGCTTATTCTTACATGTCTACTCTGAAACCAAAACTATCTTGGTTTACGGCTCATAGCTGTGTAACATTTGCATACACCTGTCCACCGTTGTTCTCTCTCAGTACCTCCTTGCCAGGGCTTTCCTGCAGCACTGGGCAGGGAGGCCAGGTGTACCCCTTTGGGCTGCTTGATCTGGTCCACGGCAAACCCATATTAACTTCAAAGCCGTGCCATGTCAATTTTTTCATTATAAATCTACACAATTTAACTTCTCCATTATCCATCAGACAGCTGAGGAAAGGCTAACCTTGATTTCTGGATAACACAAAATTTTGACCTGTAAAATAAAGCTTTCAGCTCCTTGCAGACATGGTGGGTGCCACACTGGGTATCTGTTGGAAGAATATCTTCGCAAAACAAAAGGGTTCAATGCCCGTGCTCATGGCAGCATTTCATCACGACTGTTAGAAGATGGACGCAACTCAAGTGCTCCCAGCAGGTGAATGGACAAACCAGAGTGCGTGTACCAGTGTCCGTGCGGTGCAAGACTATTAGCCACGTCAAGGCGGGAAAGTCTGATACCTGCTCTCGCTTGGGCGGCTCTGGAGGACCTTGTGCTCAGTGAAAGAAGCCAGTCACAAAAGGACAAACGGTGTGCGATGCAAGCCGTCCAATTCACAGAGACAGAGAGATGGCGGATGCAGGGGCTGGGGCGTTGTTGTTTGGTGGGGACAGAGTTTCAGTTTTGCAGGATGAAAAGAGATGAATGGCGTGATGGTTGCCCAACAGTGTGAATGTACCTGATGCTGCCATACTGCATGCTTAAAAATGGTTACAATGGCAAGTTTTATTTTAAGAAATTTTATCATAGTCATCAACCAAATTTTTAAAACCCCCAAAACAGAGCAGCTCTAGTTGATTTTGAAGATCGATATCAGTTCCAAATTCTGAGACCAAAAAAAAAACAAACCAATCAAACCCATGCATCTCTTGGAATGGTCCTAGGAAGCAAAGAGGTGAGAAACAGTGATGGCTCCTGATTTTCAAGTACTGAAAGGCCAGGAAGAGCTGGAAGGGAGCAACTTGAGGGGGGCTTGGTGTTCTCAGAGCCCCCAGCACCGCCAACAGTGCAGGCTGGGCAGCCCTGGCCTGCAGCCTGGCTCCACCAGCCTCTCCCTCGCCGTGGGCTGCTTGACAGTGAACAGTGGCATGAGGCGCATGTGGACAAATTCATCCTGGTGCGCTCCCCGATTTGGCAGGGGAGCCCAGGCCCCCCAGCAGGAGGGCAGAGGTCAGCTCCACAGTTCTAGAAGGCTTGGTGCCAAGCAGAGGCTCAGAAGCAAATCAGACACACACAAGAGCCTGATCGGCCTCCTCAACAGGATGGGGGAGCCATCGAGGGCCATGACTGATTGGCAGGCTCTTCTCAATGCCACACAGCGGCTCAGCTGTCCTGGGGGTGGTCTGCCAGCAAGGGTGCTAACTGACCCTCTATCTTAAAACAGGTGCTCTTCCAGCAAGCAGACAATCTGCTGACTACTTACTTTTCAGATGAATGTAACTCAGCATTAACTCAGCCTTCTCCGACACCCACCCCAGCACTCCGCGCTCTGCCCACCTTGGCGGCTCTGGGGAACACTTACAGCTGCCCAGCTGGCTCTGAAAGTCCATGGACATGTTGCTTAGAAAGTCGCTGTTGACAATGTCCCTCCACTGGATGGACTCCGCGTGACAGAGGGCAGGGTTGTTGCTGAAGCGCACGGCGCCTTGCAGGATCTCTGTGCGAGAAAGGACCCCATGAGAAAACGTGCCCCCCTTCTAAACACTCGTGAAATATGCCTGCATTTCTCCAGTTTGCCTTCGGCTACAAAGGATGGCAGCCGGCATGGAGACTCCCCATGGAACTCCCGGCGGGGGGGGTGAGGGAAGCTGGAGGCTCCACTCCACGGAGGGGTCACGATGGCCTTGCACCGGGTCCTTGAACGACGCACGGCCAGAATTTAGGGATGTAGGGAGGAAGGAGGCCAGTGCTTGAGCCTCTTAGCATAAGTGATGAGTGCGCAGTGAGTTGGTGGTTCTCGGGGAGGCTGGCCCGGAATGACTATGTGATGCAGATGAGAAAGGGCAAATGGGAGGGGCGGGCAGGGACAGGGAGATGCTGGCAGGTGTTCTGTGGCATCTCATTGGAGAAAGGGGTGTGAGGTGGAGGGGGCAAGAAGTATCTGTGACCAGGAATTCCCACTGTGGCTCAGTGGTTAACGAATCTAAGAACCATGAGGTTGCAGCTTCGATCCCTGGCCTTGCTCAGTGGGTTAAGGACCCGGCGTTGCCGTGAGCTGTGGTGTAGGTTGCAGATGTGGCTCGGATCCCACTTTGCTGTGGCTGTGTTGTAGGCCAGCAGCTATAGCTCCGATTTGATCCCTAGCCTGGGAACCTCCATATGCTACGAGAGCGGCCCAAGAAATGGCAAAAAAAAAAAAAAAAAAAGTATCTGTGACCTAGATAGATCAGGCACCAGGGCTGCAAAGGCGTAAAGGACAGTTAGCTGTTCAAAGGAGCTGACGGTGCGAAGAGTCAGGAGTGATAAGAAAAGTTGAGCCTGAGCAGAGGGCTTGTTCCAGCTGTGACATTTATGTAAACATCTGCCTAGTGACTCAGGCACACAGAGCACGGCGGGGAGGGCCATGGGGTCTGCAAAGATGGACGATTTCTGCTGGCTCCTGGGAGACGGGTCATCCAGTGACCTCACATCCGCGGAGGGCCTCCACCCCCAGCAGGAGGGCACCAGCGGTTTACAGGCGCTACCTGAGCTGATGCAATGACTGCGCCTCTCCTGCGGATGCCTGAGTTCTGCCCAGCATCGCACAGCGGAGGGGCCGTGGAAGGAGGGCTCTGCTGGGAAACAGTCTCCAGGGCACTGGGGAGGACACAGCTCCCAGAGGGCAGAGGAGCACGGGGGGACCGGGGGGAGGAGCACGGGGGGACCGGGAGAAGCACCGGGAGGCGGGGCGCACGGGGGGACCGGGGGGAGGAGCACGGGGGGACCGGGGGGGAGGAGCACGGGAGACTGGGGGGAGGAGCACGGGGGACTGGGGGAGGAGCACGGGGGACTGGGGGGAGGAGCACGGGGGACTGGGGGAGGAGCCCGGGGGACTGGGAGAAGACACGGGGGGACTGGGGGGAGGAGCACGGGGGGCTGGGGGAGGAGCACGGGGGGACTGGGGGGAGGAGCACGGGGGACTGGGGAGGAGCACGGGGGGACTTGGGGGAGGAGCACGGGGGACTGGGGAGGAGCAGGGGGGACTAGGGGAGGAGCAAGGGGGGACTGGGGGGAGGAGCACGGGGGCTCCAGGTCATGGAAGCCCCGGTGCAGAGGGGTGGCTCCTTCAGCAGATTCGGAGACACAGAGTCCCAAAGCGCAGGCTCGGGGGTCAGAGAGGGCCCCATGTGGAGCTTTGGACGTGAAGTCAGAGGCCACAGCAGGACAGTAAGTGGATACGCTCATGGGGGAGGGAGCCAGAGTCAAGGGGGTAAACTCTGATGAGAGGTCAGAGCTGGGGATGCAGAGGAGATGCCAGGGCTGCGGGACCATCAGGGTGACGGACCAAGGACAGGAAAGTGCAGGTAAGAAGGTCACGGGCAGCAGGGCCCCAGCACTGCCCCGTGACGGTGACAGTATGTAATTCGCCTTAAACAGCCCCCATGAGAGGATTAGTTAATGACACTGCGTCACCTGGACTGATGCAGCCCCAATACCAACAACAGAAATAACCCTAAGTCAAGAAGCAGCTCCCCGTGCTTTATCTGGAGTAATCCCCTTAACTGACTCGACACTCCTGCCAGTCCGTTACCATCCCACCTACACACCCGAAGACACAGAGAGCACGTGCTCTGGGCGCCTGGCTGGTGAGTGACGGGGCCAGGGCTGGATCCTACCCGCACAGGCTCCCGCCGTCTCTGCCTGTCACCACCAGACCGCGAGGCCACATGGGCGGCCGGCGAAGCTGAGAGCCTGCACACACTGGCCAGCGCCTGGGCAGGTAAGGATGCTGGGGCACAAGCTGGGTGCCCACCCCTGGCTGTTTTTCACTCATGTGGGACGTGAGGAAGGTCCCTCTGCCACCATGTCTTTATTTGTCACTTGCATTAAAAGAAGACTCCAATTGAACACAGCTAGCACTGCACCTGCCACACAGCAGGGCATAATAAGGGCACAGCAAGGGTGGTCCTCAATGTCCCAAATCAGCTTCCTGTCCTGTCTTCATCCTCCGCAGCTTCCTCTCGGAGGGCCCGCACAAGTGCCCTGTCCTAAGAATTCTGACTTCTCTTGTCATACTCCCTACCCTGAACCTAAAATGCTCTCCGTATGAGGGCATTACCCTGGAAAATGTCTCACGTTGGCGGGGTGGGGTGGGTAATGCGTGCCCCTTATACCTGGGGTCCAGATAATAAAACTGGCAGATACATGGGCACAAAAGACCTCGCCATCTGACCTCACTGTCCTCTCCCCAGAACCGCTGTCACTTCTCCCAACTCCCTGGATGTTCTGGACGGAGGACAAGTGGTACTTGGCTTAGATCATCCTTCCCTCTCCGTCCTCTACGACCCGCTTAGGGACGTCCATCTGCTGCGTCTTGCTCAGGACCAGCACCCAATACCTCTGCATGTGAGGAATCAAAGTCTTCTCTGAGTGGAGTTAAGAAAGTCCCGGTTGGGGAGCCCATCTGAGCTGCCCTCCATGTCTGCAGCCTCTCACCTTGTAAGTTCCTCATGGGCAGCTCCCTCAGGCCGGTTTTATTGGCCCCGTAGTTGGATAAGACGGCTAAGGCATGGGTGTTTTCATACAGCACATTTCCTCGGATGATCTGCAGGTTTTCCAAAGGGATCTTCTCCACGGTGTTGAGGGCGATGAGCACGTAGCCGGCGACCTCCTGAATGGTCTAGGAGAGGAAACGTGAGCAGAGTCTCTCTTATCTAGAGGAATATTAGAGAATGCAAGATCCACACAGTAAGATGAGCCTGCGACACCTAACTGCGCTCTGCACAAGAGTGGTTGACAAATGCAAAGCGTGCAGATGACTACAGCCGGCTCCCACGGGAGGTGACAGGATTTGCAATGACCCTGCGCTCCTGCCTCTCGAGCCCAATGGCGCTAATAAAAAGCCATGTGCATTACTTAGGAATGCTGTGACGTTCATTCTGCTTGGAGTTCAACACACTCAGACAATAAAGGGTATGTTTTATTAATTTCTTTTGTATCTGTCTTGCAGGTTTTTCCATAAAAAAAAATAATAAACCCATGGAGCTCCCTGGCGGCTCAGCAGGTTAGGGATCCAGTGTTGTCACTGCTGTGGTGCAGGTTTGATCCCTGGCCTGGGAACTTCCACAGGCTGCAGGCATGGCCAAAAAATAAATGAACACACCAAGAAAAAAAAAGCAATCGAATCCAAAGTTCAACTATACCAAATTAAGACGCCTTCAGGGTTGGCTCCTACTGGCTCTCTAGGGTCCACTGTGAAATATTCAGGGGTTTTGTGGACTAGTTGTTAAACTCTTAGCTGGAAATCAACCATGGTAAGAGAATTTACTCCAAGAACAGGCAAGTGCTACAAAGCAGGACATTTTTTTCTTTTTCTTTTTCTTTTTTTTTTTTTTTTTTTTAGGAGCTAGGCTATCAGGGTTCCTTGGCTGAAGTAATGGTTAAAAGATGACTCTCAGGATTTATGATGAGAGGGGAGTGCCAGGCTGGTCTGTTTCTCTTCCACATTCATTTCAAGCTGTAACTTGACACTAGCTGATAAAGTGACCTTCACATAAAACTTGCATATGTCGTGCCCTAGGACTTGTAACTGCCTCAGCAAAAGCAAATACACTTGCAGTTAAATGCCGCCAAGGCCGTTAGCTGCTTATATTTACTTCTCTTGTATCTGGATGAGACCATGGCACTGACCTTTAGGAAAGACAGGTTGTAGCTGTTCTGCATGTAGGTGATCTCCAAGTTCCCAAGGACCACCTCGCAGTTATTGAACATCCTCTGGAGGCTCAGAAAGTGGTCTTCGAAAGTGCCCAGCTGGGTGAGCTTGTTACTTGTACCTTGGCAAACTGGAAATAAGAAAAAAAGACATCACGTGAAATGCCCAATGAAGAAGCAAAACGAACATAAAACAATATTCATAACTTCAATTAACTTCATGCACTTCATTGACTTAACAATAATAATTCTGATCAAAGGCCACACAAGGAAAATGCGACAAAAAAGTGTTTAAAAGTTTGTGTAAGGTACAGTTCCTGATAAAGAATGGTTCCTCCCTGTAATGAATGAATGGAATTGTTTAAAATGTTCAAAATGCAAAAAGGGCAACAGATAAAAACTATGAAAATCTTTAAGACAAAAGTCTAAAAGAGCTTTAGTAAAAAAAAAAAAAAATTACAGCTCATAAAGCATTTAAAATGATGTAATTACGAGTTGATAACTATATAAAAACTTTTCACTTGCAAAAAATAGCCATGTCACATTATTCTGTGTCCAAAGACTATTTAAAAACATAATGTTCTGGAGTTATTCCTATCATGGCGCGGCAGTAATGAATCCAACTAGTATCCATAGAGAAGACGGGTTCAATCCCTGCCCCTGCTCAATGGCTTAAGGATCCAGTGTTGCCGTGAGCTGTGGTGTAGGTCGCAGACACGGCTCAGATCTGGCATTGCTGCGGTTGTGGTGTAGTCCAGTGGCTACAGTTCTCATTGGACGCTAGCCTGGGAACTTACATAAGCGGTGGCTGTGTCCCTAAAAGGCCAAAAAAAAAAAAAAAAAAAAAAAAAAATTCTGATCCTAACACTGTATGACCTAAAATTAATGACAAAATTAATGACAAAAAAAACCCACTGCTAGAGATGAAAAGTATTCTAAACTAATGCACCAAAGAATAAAATCAAATACTATATAATATTTAGAAAATAATGGCATGAAAACACACATTTAAAAACATACTCGGAGTTCCCGTCGTGGCTCAGTGGTTGACGAATCTGATTAGGAACCATGAGGTTGTGGTTTCAATCCTTGGCCTCGCTCAGTGGGTTGAGGATCTGGCATTGCCGTGAGCTGTGGTGTAGGTCAGAGACACGGGTCAGATCCTGGGTTGCTGTAGCTGTGGCTGTGGTGTAGGCCAGCAGTTGTGAGCTCCAATTGGACCCCTAGCCTGGGAACCTCCATATGCCACAGGTGCAGCCTTTAGAAAAGACAGAAAAAAAAAACCCAAAAAAACCTAAAAAAAAAACCAAAAAAAACCCACACTCAGCTACTAAGAAACAACCTGCTTTTACGCTGCCCATACCCAACCAAGCCCACCTGCACAGGTAGGGTGCAAGGGCTTTGTACCCCCTGCCAGGATGTGTTTGGCATGCTGAACCCCTCATGTTTTCAGGTATCACACTTAATATAAGAAAACAGTTTAAAGTGGGAAACAAATTTAGACTCTGAAAATGCATTTGTAATCCATATT
This sequence comes from Sus scrofa, assembly GCF_054392235.1. Lineage (NCBI taxonomy): Eukaryota > Metazoa > Chordata > Mammalia > Artiodactyla > Suidae > Sus > Sus scrofa. The sequence goes on from NW_028146962.1 coordinate 113,671, forward strand.
TAAAAGCAAAGGAGGGGTTTATAATAAAGCCACATTTATAAACCTAGCGCTTTGAAAGACAAGCACAGACAAGCATAAGGAAACAAAGAGGTTGAGGGCTTTTGAAGCAGGGAGCCGTTAAGGGCTGTACTTTGAACACAAAATACTTCGTGAAGAAATTCGGCCTCTGGCTTTGGAGGCCAGACGTGGACCTGGCCAGGCTCTTCCTGGACGGCTGCCCTTAACCAGGTACTGGAGCCTAAAAGCTGGGCCAGAGTGCCTGGCAGGGGCTTTCTTCAGGACTCCGCCCTGCTGTGCATATTCTACTTTAGAGGCTCTTTGTTCCCTTCCCACGCTTTGTTCTGCGGCTCCATCTGAGGAGCACATGTTCAGACACCACACAGTGGGGGCAAAGCCTTTACACCAGCGCTAACCACGAAGCAACCCTTGCTATCTCTTGGCCTCTGTGGGGTTTCCCGCTTCTCCCCGCTGTGGTCTCCCTCCGATCTGGTGGCAGAGGGAATGCTCACCAGGGAACCACAACGGCCCCCAGGGCAGAGGCCAGCCACTGGCCTGTAATTTCCACAGCAGCTGGGGAGGGCTCAGCACCTCGGGATGCTTTCATTGGTGGGGGGGGGGGGGGGGGGGGCAGGGGGACTCTGCTGGCAGCTCAGGCTGGAACAGCTGTACACATGTTGCTGCCATGCATGCCATTGGGGCCAGACCGATTTCCCAATTCTAAGATCCTTAAAGATGCCACCAGCAATGTAGGTACAGGGTTTTGACAGTAACAGGTGACATTTCAGTGGCACACCCTAGGACAAGAGCTGCCTTCCCAGCTGCCAGCCCACGGTCTCTTGCATTTCAGCCTGATTGGTCAGTTCTGGTCCAGGCAGCCCAAGTCCAGGCCATGCCCTTCATGCCAGCCAGGTGCCCAGTGCTGGCTAGAACCAGGAACTTGAGCACACTGCCAAAGAGTTTTTCTGTACCCAGAAGGATGAAGACGATAACAGACGCTTTCACTGGAACTGATCAAAGATATCGGCTTGTAAATGTCTCCTGGCCAAACCAAAGAATCCATGTTGTTAAATCATGCGAAAGTGACTTTCACCAGGAAAGAAGAAAACATGCCCTGCCGTTTAGCTTGTTGTAGAAGGAAATAATTGCAAAAGGACTATACTTGTGCTTTCATTCATTCCTTCAAAAAGTGCTGCAGGAGCACCTCAAACATTTATCGGATGAATATCTAGCAGGACCATTCACTGTTTTTTAGTATAAACTACTTTCGTGGTCAGAAAAAAAGGGGGGGGGGGCTATATCTGGAAGATAATAGCCGCTTTATACATTACTGATAAGAACTTTAATTTGTACAGCATTTGGGAAAGCGACTGGACAGCCTGTGGAAACAAAGATGCTTAGATTCTTTGGAAAACCTATTCTGAGAAATAAACCTAAATTTCCATGAAAAAGTGATGGTTTATTTTTTTTAACGATGGCAAAAAATTTCCCAACTGTCCAACATGTGTATTCTTGAGAAAAAGAAAGCAATTGATATGCTATTCGATTCAGTTTAAGGCAGGCCCATCTTGAGTTCCATTCTGGGGTTAATCACTGAAGAATCAAAAGAAAACATTACAAGGCTGTTTCTTCTGAGGCTTTCTCCTGCCTTGTGCCCCAGAGGACATGGCAGCACTGACAGAAGTCTAGGGCGAGGATCGAATGGCTTGGCTCAGGTTTCTTGATTGAATAAAGCATAATCTTGGTTCCTTTTTTTTTTTTGCTTAGGAGCCACACCTGCAGCATATGGAAGTTCCCAGGCTAGGGGTCAAATTGGAGCTATAGCTACCAGTCTACACCACAGCCACAGCAACACAGGATCCAAGCCACATCTGCAACCTACACCACAGCTCATGGCAATGCCAGATCCTAACCTACTGAGTGAGGCCAGGGATAGAACCCACATCCTCACAGACACTATGTCAGGTTCTTAACCCACTGAGCCACAGTGGGAACTCCCTTGGTTCCATCTTTATACCAAATATCTCACGTGAAATATAAAACCATGAGAGAATTTAAATGTGAGACCACGGAATCAATCTCACATTTAAATTTTCTCATGGCTTTATATTTTATATTATATTACACAGAATCAGTAATATTAAAGAATAAAAATCACTAACTAGTGAGGCAGATTTAAGGTAAAACTGCAGAGAAAGAGTTGGTCACGCAGCCAGGAGGTTTTTGCCTGGCCACTCCCTCCTCACCCGGCACCGACAGCCCTGGGCTCTGCCCCACGGCTTCCTCGGGTACAGACTTGGCGAAAACAACCAGGGCCTCTGCGCGGTTGTGAGAACTGAACAGGCACAGGAGCTTCAACTTCCTTCCCCGACAGCCCCGGAGAACCTGACAAGGTTTGCTGCAGGGGCACCCTGGGCAGACGTGAGGACCCCGGTGGACATGTCCTTGCCTAAGGGCACCGTCTGAACAGGTGTGTCTGGATCCGCCAACTGTCCTACTCAAATGCTGGACATCAAACAGTCACCTTGTCTGAAGGCTATTCACCAAATCAGAAGGAGGAGAAAGGAGCGCATTGGGCTTCAAGAGTTTCACTGAAGTATATGCATTGAGGATGAGGCGTTTAAGCAATTTATTAGAAAGAGAAATCTACTATTACTTCAGGGCTATGCCTTTGAAAACCATACAATTGAGTGTGTGTGTGTGTATGTGTGTGTGTGTGTGTGAGAAGCTCCATATAACATGCTTGATTCAGTCCTCCTCCTGCAAATCTAAAGACAAAGAAAAAAAAACCAAGAGGAGCAATACATT